>NC_139939.1:36929282-37016782 GCF_963454915.1 Gymnoscopelus microlampas
AGAGTGGAGACAGGGCCCAGTGCTAGCATAACTCCTCATGCACAACACTATACAGCTCCTGTAGGAGGCATTGGATGGCCAAGCAGACACACACACACACACACACACACACACACACTCACACACACACACACACACACACACACACACACACACACACACGCCACATACAGAGTAGACTCACTGATCATATGAACATCCTACTGAGCCAATTGTACTAAATTCTTCAGTGTACAGTGCAAGTCCTATACACACGAGCACAGTGTGGCACGCACACACAGTCATAAACACAGAGAGTGTTGGACACCAAATGTTGTCCCTGGAACTGTTTAGGGACTTGGTCCTCCAATAGGCGATAAACAGGCCCAGCTGTTCAGAGAGTGTCCTGTCAGCTGGCGCTCTCAGTTCTCAACAACGCTCAGCGAAGATAAATGTGAGATTTCCTTTTGGCCAGCCGTCCATCCTGATCTCATATCTAATGTCAGGAAAGAAAGGGGGGGGGGGCGGTGGTTAGAGCAGGACAAGGGCGATCGTAAGTGTGGCACATTCACAAGGTCAGAGAGGCACACACAAATGAAAGTTTGCGTGCCAGGCGCTTTCAGAACACAAATCGATACGTGTTCCATCTACAAATGTACGCTCAGGCACATACACAAAGGCTGCCGTTCTTACTAGCCAGAGGGATTATAGGGCTGGCTGTTTGTCGCCACCATCATGTCTGCAGTGCAGCTGTTGCTGTGCGTGCGTGCGTGCGTGTGTGCATGCGTGCGGACATGCATATTTCCGTTTGCACACACATTGGTGTGTCTGCGTATGTGCGGTTTCCCTGCCGTGTATTTGTGTTTGAAGTGTGTCCATGTGAATAATGATGCCATCACATGTGCAATTGTGCACAAGTGTTGTCTGCTTCTCTGTGTGTCTCTGTGTCCTATCTGTGAGACTGTGTGTGTGTGTGTGTGTGTGTGTGTGCAAGCAATAATGTATTTATGCATAATGTGCATATCTCTGTCCCTCAACTAGCATGTTTCTGTGTGCCTGTCTGTCATGCATTCTCAAATGTCGTGTGTGTGTGTGTGTGTGTGTGTGTGTGTGTGTGTGTGTGTGTGTGTGTGTGTGTGTGTGTGTGTGTGTGTGTGTGTGTGTGTGTGTGTGTGTGTGTGTGTGTGTGTGTGTGTGTGTGTGTGTGTGTGTGTGTGTGTGTTTGTGTGCACATGCACATCTCCACATATGCATGTCGTGCAGCATATCTCTGGATTCTCCACACATGCACATGCGTGTCCCATGTGCGCCACTCAGTCTGTCGGCCTACATGTGTGTCTGTCTGAGTATGTGAGGACAACGCCAGGACTAATAGACAGACAGAATGCTGGACTCCAGCAGTAGTGACATGCCATCATTCACTAGTGCTAACTGGAAGCCCCAGTCTCACCTCTCACTCGCAGTCCTGTTCTGATGGCCCGTCAAGCACTAATTATTGATATTTTGTCATACCATATGACTGTACAACAAAGTATAAATATGCTTTTATTCTCACTCACTTTCTCCTTATTTTTGTCTGTCTGTGTGTCTGTCTCTCTCTCTCCTTTGCCTCCTTGCTTCATGTAACACACACACACACACACACTCTGAAGCCTGCCAGTCAAAATGCCTGACCGTCAGATGTTGCTGCCGGGTCTGTCCTGGTGTAACAGTGTGACGATGAGTCAATCCACCATACATCTCTGTCTGTTTTTCTCTGTCTTTCTTCCTCTGTTTCTCTTTGTCTCTCTTTTTCTCACTCATTTACTCTCTCAACGATGCATGAAAGTAAAACACTCTGCCCAAAATACATCGCTGTTTGCACTATGCCAATTCAAATAGACAAGCGTTTATTTTCTCTTAAGTACTTACACTGTTGTAAGCACAAGTTCAGGCAAGAGGGATTAGTGACTATTCTGTATTCATAATTACTATAGAACCAGTCTGCAAGTTGATTTTGTGAGGCCATACATCAAAAATGATGTGTTAATGCCATGGTAGCATTATTTATGTTATCAATCAATAACGCAATGATGATTGATTGCACTTTGAGCCTTTCACACGGGCAGTGGTGTGCTCAGTAGCCCATTTCATCATCCTCTCAGAATGAGAAAAAGACGACGGCCATATCGCACAGAAAAAGACGATGGCCATATCGCACAATCTTTGCACAACTCTTCAATATAGAAATACTGTATTTAGTTTGGATGACTTTCTGGACTGCAAAGTTTTGTTCCCCATATCACCATCAGGCATAACATATTGTGATTAATAATCTGGATTGCAACAACAACAATTATTATCACTTTACTTTACTTTATTTTGTTTATTTAGACGGGACACTGCATATTAATGAACAATATATATCAATGTAATGTAAATACACCAGATTTAGCAATGATGCTAATTTACATCCGCAGTCTCACGTCCCACAGTCGTCTGGCACAGCCCTGCGTGAAATTACGGGCATTACTCTCTCTACTTCATTTTCACCTCTCCTCCGGTGATGCAGGACATGGAGAGGAAACATTTGCTCTCTAGAGAGTTAGAGTAATAAGGAATGCAGTAGAAGTGGTTTGTCCTCGGGTGTAGTTTCAGATCATGGTGGAGTGAAGTAAGAACAGGCCCCATTGGTTCTATCCTCTAAATCGCTTCATTAGCACTCTCTGGAGTCCCCCCAGCATCTAAGAGCACCGTGGAGGAGTTTCTATGGTAACCTGCATGTGTCTGTGTGCGTGCGTGGGGGTTACATGTGTATGTGGATATGCATGTAGCTGTGTGTGTGTGTGTGTGTGTGTGTGTGCATGCGTGTTGGCGCACACTGTGTATCTCTGTGCTCATTTGTGCAGGTATTAATAGGTGTATTTGTGTGTGTTCATCCATCAGGATCATGGCATTGAGGCAGTGTTCTCCCCTCACCCCAACCCTGACTGGACCCTTGCATGGAATGACCTGCCTGCAGCTGTCAACCCCACTGAAGGTAAGGACACGTGCCGCTGCTTAAACTTCGTTCTTTCGTTTGTTTGTTTATTTTCTCGCTTGTTCTTTAGTTCTTTCTTTCTTTCATTCTTTTGTTCATGACAATGAACAGACATGTGACACTAGAGTTCATCATAGCAGATGTTAGAACATGTGGTTAATTGCCCAAGACTTAAAATAGCAATCTGTTTGCACTGTTGCTAAACAAAGCAATTTCAATAATTGGTCTAAAGTTCAAAGCATCACAATAGAGATGTGTTAGCCTACTTAATTTCTTGACATGTCAGGTTAAATTAAAATGAGTACAGAATGTGGTCTTCAACAATGAACATAATCCAGAGTGCAGGGTCAACTGATTGAAGCTCAACTCATGGCTACAGTGCTGTTAGCTCAGCTAGAACAGAGCTTTGCTTATTATAGAATTATCTGATATCAAGATTAATTTGCTTATATTTGAGGGCAGGGAGATATTTTATATAGAATGAATCAAGAGTTATTGTTTTTGTCCTTTTCAAAACTGATGGTTTAGATGTGTTTGCTGTTGTGTCTTTAGTTTTATTTCTTGTAATACCCTGGTGTGCTCTGTGTTTTCATGAATAGATGAATAGTAAATAAAGGATTGGTTTATGGTAAAAAACAAAACGAAAAAGCTCTCTTTGCCCTCCTTCTTCCCCTCCATCTATCTCTCCATCGCTGGTCCAAAGTCATAGTGAATCTCAGTGATATACCATGGGGGAGGATCATGGCATGTGTATAAATATTTGCATAAAACGGGCCAGGCCACTATAACTTGGTGATTTTCATTGACAAGTTGTGCCCCCGAGATAGATGTCAGCCCACTGACAGATAGATGATCCCACCCATCCCTTAAGCCATGCATTTTTCCTGTGACTGCCTCGAAGGAATTTTAAAATGCTTGACACACACACAAACGCACACAAAACAAACACCCTAATCAGACACACACGCACATGTGTTGGACATGTAAACACACACACACGCACGCGCACACCTGCCTTGACAGTGTGGTCAAGTGCATATTAGAGGAAATCTCGGCAACCACACACACAAACGCCACACACAGAGGCACACACCCTCTGTATGTTGTGGCAACATACGCCTGAAGCAGAGGCTACACCACACACACACACACACACACACACACACACACACACACACACACACACACACACACACACACACACACACACACACACACACACACACACACACACACACACACACACACACACACACACACACACACACCATGGTGGTGTGCTTGCTTCAGTGGAGGCTTGTTGCAGTAAAACCATATGCTGTTGTTGACAGTAGTCCCAGGTGCCCTACACCTCTCTCTCTCTCTCTCTCTCTCTTCCTCTCTCTCTTTCTCTCTCTCTCTGACTCCCTCGTCCTCTCATTATCTTTCTGTCTTACTTTGTCTCTCTTACAGTCTCTTTGCTTTCTTGTAGCCCTGCTCATTTTATCTCTGTCTCTCTTTCTCTCGGTTTTTCTCTTTCATGTGGAAGCTTCTGGTAAACACTGTTGTTATTATTATAACAGAGGTATGGCTGTGGAGATAGCTGAATAGAAACACACACACACACACACACACACACACACACACACACACACACACACACACACACACACACACACACACACACACACACACACACACACACACACACACACACACACACACACACACACACACATCTGTGTGATTCTGCAACCATCTGCCCCTCATCACAGTCTGTCAGTGTTTGAAAGAAAACAGTAATGCTTCCTGCTTTTGTCAATTCTTCCTAATGTGGAATATTGTGACAGGCAAAAATGAGCTCCCATGCTGCATCCTCTCACCAGCAAGCTGAGAGGTGTCATTTAGAATCCGTCTAATGGTTGCACTGCTGGTTGTGTGTGTGTGTGTGTGTGTGTGTGTGTGTGTGTGTGTGTGTGTGTGTGTGTGTGTGTGTGTGTGTGTGTGTGTGTGTGTGTGTGTGTGTGTGTGTGTGTGTGTGTGTGTGTGTGTGTGTGTGTGTGTTATAATTCACATAGGCAGGCACAGATCTGCTGTGGGGGTTCGGGCGTGGCATGTGACCTACTCTATGATGTGTGATGTCATGCCCTCTCTCTGCCCACTATGCTGTCTCTGAAGAGGCAGACGCCTTAAATTAGGGTAGCTCAATTAACCAAAAATGTATGGAAACATTTAGAACCTTTAACCAACTTAAATGCTCAAGTAGGTTAATCAATTAATAGAGAAGAAGTTTGAAAAAAATACGGTATATCTATTTTTTTCTTTTATGTCAACGAATTAGTCTGATTAACCACTTAACCCCATATTATACTTTGTTGTAAAATGGTGGCGTACAAAAATAGCGAAAATAGCCAATATACAAGCGACTATTCTGCTAGTTTCACCAAAAAAAAACTGATTAATTAATCACGATTCATTTCATTAATTGTAATGAAGCAAAATAAATAATTGTGATATTGATTTGAAGTCATTGTTTTTTTGGCAATTTTTGGCAAGTCCTTTCTAAGTTTATAGCGTGTGTCTGTTCTGCCGCTTTCTGTGTGGTCGGTGTGTGTGTGTGTCTAAGCTAAGTGGCTAGAGATCCAATAGGCTGCGGGGACCATGACAACAGTACCCATGAGCCGACCGTATCCGTGACAACAGATCCCATAGCTCAAACACCGAATCTCCGGTGTTTACACAAAACGTTAATAAACAGCTTACATGTTTTGGAAAGTGAAAAATGGGCTTGCTCACTGTCTTCATGTGGTAATGCATGGTCAATGGCCGTGTGCAACTTCAGATCAATTGCTCAACCCAAAAATTAGGATTAGACGGACAGAGGTTTCCTCAATTTATAGTAGGATCCAAGGAATGGAATAGGTCTGGTCTACCTATATTTGTGTGTGAAAATGTTCAATCCTCAAAAACAAAACATTTGAGCAAAGTCTCAGCCCAGTCTGTCCTTAATTGTCTTCCAGTATGAAAAGTTCTTAAACAGACACACACAGAACCTCTTCCAGATGACTCGCCTCCTCTGAGCCACAATGAACATCACAATGAACGGCAATCAGGAGATGGCCAGTCCGATAAGGGTGTGTGTGTGTGTGTGTGTGTGTGTGTGTGCGTCCGTGTGTGTGTGTTTGTGTCAGAGAGAGAGAGAGAGAGAAGGCACAGTGGCAGTAAATTAAAAATGCCTCTGTCTGCCCCATAAACCACTGGAAAAATAAAAAGAGGAACGCATACAGTACAAAATCCCCACTTTTGCAGTTATTTTCCTCTCTTTCGTCTCTGTTCCATTGCCTGGAACGTGTTTTCTGCCGTTGTCGTCTGTTGCTGTTGGTAGTCAAGGCTGCCAGTTCCCACCTGATGTTGTGTGGGAGTCCTGACTGCTCCAGACCGTATTGAATAACCTCTAGCTTGCATAATGTAAGTTATGCATCTTAGACTTAAGTCTCAGATGTACCGGTTATCATTAGGTGAGAAAGCTTTTGTATCCTGTGAACCTCTGGACACAGGCCTTTCCCCTCGGGCTCAACCTTCTTCCAGGAGGTCTATGAATTGAATTTCACAGATCATTAAAGATCAGTTTAAATTTGTGGCCTACAAATATGTACAGATGTCCATTGTAGGCAAAAAACTGAATGACTGTAGCTGCTTTCTGGAAGAAGCTGCGCAGAAAGATGTGTTCAGCCAGCAGTTGGTCTCTGTGTCAAACACTATGATGTTGTTTGCAGTGGTCCTTGTACTTGTCCCCATGGCCCCCAAATACAAACATATTTGTCCCCGATGACGGTGGCAGAGTGACATGATGAAACAGGTGCCTCTTGTGTTAAAGACCTGACCATTGTGGTGGTGTCCAACTTATAGATGTCATTACTCATTAGTGTTTCCTGTAGGGCTGCAACTATCGATTATTTTCTTAGCGATTATTCTATCGCTAACTTTTTCAATTAATCAAATGATGAAAAATAGCAGATCAACAAGCTGTCAAAAATGTTGCCTTGAATCCTGATGCAACTCCCCACAAAATGTCCACAGCTTTATTTCCCTTGTAGCTTCCTTGTGTCCTGACGGCTGCAACCGACAACTGACACAAGGTAGCCCTGGGTCGCCAACCCGGCCTGGCAGAGACCTGTGCTCAGAGGAGCACACTTTTCTAGTTCCCTTTCATCTAGCCTCTGACATTTGTTGAGAGGTAAAGTGAGAAAGAGCGCATTTGCCTTTGCCGGTCCATGTAGTTGGAGGGGGTGTGTAAATGCGTAACATTTTTGTGTACATTTCAACCTATATTAGTCAGTCAGTACACGTTTTAAAGCAATCTATAAACTATTACATCTGTTATTTCCATATACTGTATGTGTGTTAATGTGTGTTTGGTATTCTTCCAAAACCATCTCCTGAACAACTAAATATTAATGAAATAATACAATGTAGGCAGTGATGTTCCTAGTGTATGAACTGTGGAGAGGAACCAAACTTTAGTCATTTCACTTTAGCTGGCACTCTCCATGATAAACAGTGCAGTTGATATCTCCACATGCAGTGTTGGGTCGGTAGGTAGATAGCTGCTGTGTTTCAGTGCTACAGTAATTAAGGAGGAGAGGAGACAAGAGGGAGCCAATTTGTCCTGAACCCGAGTGTGTGGGCTGTGCCATCTGTCTGTGTACACACACACTCACACACAAGCACACGCACGCACACACACACACACACACACACACACACACACACACACACACACACACACACACACACACACACACACACACACACACACACACACACACACACACACAGACACAGACACTTCTCCTGTATTAGATGTTTGTGTTTTCACAATAATTACATTACTTTGCTGACTTACTTTATGCCTCCGCACTGGCAAAACACACGAGTGACAAACACATATAAGCACGTACACAGAAAGTAGCAGCACAAACCACTCACATACTGTAGCTGTACGTACTTAAATTTTGCACACCCACAAACACAAGCATAAACATACACACACTGATGAAAAATTGCAGTATACTCAGTTCTCTTATATACGTTTTTTTGTGTTTTCACGATAATTACATTATACCTCGCTGACTTACCTTTATGCCTACGCACTGGCAAAACACAGAAGTGACGAACACATATAAATCCGTACACAGAAAGTAGCATCACAAACCACTCACATACTTTACCTGTACGTACTTACATTTAGTCTAAACCAGATACTGTACACACACATGCACGCAAGCGCACAATTCTCCCTATAAAAGCTGTATATTTCAATTGATATATGGTTTTACCCCCAACTGCCCTCTGATTTCATTAGCATACGATGTTAACAAGCTCCCTACGCACTCGGGGGCAAACAAGGGGTCTGTGCACAACACATAGGAACAAAGAGTCTCCTGTTCATGCTGTCTGTTTTTACTCAACCTGTAGAAAGGGTTGCTTGCACTAATTGGAGCAGGGACTGTCTGCAGCCAGGTAAGCAGCCAGGTGAAGACTGGATCTATTGTATAGAGAACACGCTCACTGCATGTCTGTCTAGCTTAATATGATATAATAGGGGGGTGGAGGGTACACGCCATGGATGGGTGCATGTGACAATGGGGGAGAGACTTGAGGCAGGCGGAGGAGACAGAATGAGAAAAGACGAGAGACAATTGGGAAAACATAAAAGATGGGAAAAGAGACATGGAGCTTCTGGGAGAACGAGAAAGGAGGTTAAGTGTGTGTATGTGTGACTGTGTGTGTGTGGGGGGGGGGGGGGGTGGGGTGTGGAGGGAACCACATAGTTGTCATACTTGAATCATGTTGCCATTAGGTGCTCCAGGCCTTGTTTTGGTACAAGGGGATGAGATGAGTTTCCCTGTCTTTGTCTAAGGTTACCAGAGGATGACAGAAGCTGAAACACCAGCGTGAAAACACAGGCCCCATTTGTCTCTGCTTGTCTGTCTCTGTCTCGTTACATCTTTGGCTATTGTACAGACGAGATTGAGATTTCACACTCAAATTTCCAACTTGGCTGGCGTGAAATAATTTGATTTAGAATGGTGGGAAAATATTTCTTTGTAAGCTACTGTACTGGTCTTCCTTCCTTCCAAGATCAGAACTTGATTTTTGCAAGTAACTTGCAAGCCATGCAATATGTAAGATAATACAACGAGGAAAATAAATGAACACATAGCCTACAAAATGTCCTTGTGTTCATCATTCATGATCAAATACCCATATTTCTGTTATCTCTGTTGTCTATATTAGGCCCAAACTGCAATCTGCATGAAAATGGGCTGTTACTGTTACAAAAACATTTTCACTCTAATTGCTGGCAAAAACTTTAGCAATTAGGACTACCATCTAAAACTACAATTTAAATGTTAGTTGATGAAAAATACAAAATGAAGTATAAACAATGTCAGTGGACAGGAGCTACACTTTGTTCATGTTGTGATGTTACATCCATGTAAGTGCCATGTATCAGTTGGATTTCCCTTATGTACAGTACATACACTGTACTATTGTGGAATACCAAGACCAAGTGTTAATTAGAAAAGTGTGCTCCTCGGAGCACAGGTCTCCGCCAGGCCGGGTTGCCTACCCAGGGCCCACAAACTTCAAGTGGTCATAGCCACTTGAAATGGGATCTGAAAAATTGGACATGCACATCTTGATCACATGACCCCAGAGATAATGTGTGCCGATTTGTTTTGAACTAAATCTGTTGGACTAGTAGCAAAAAGTGTGTTTTGAAGAAAACGCACTATGGCAGAAAATGTAATCTGGCACAAAAAGATGCTGATTGTACGACCTACGGTTCAAAAGTTATCGGCCAACACATGAAGTGGGTTGTTGTAGCGCCACCATGACATGAGGAGATTTGAAAAAAATGGGATGGAGGTTCTTCCTTGGCTTAGTGGGAATGTGTGGGAATGTTTCCCAGCAATCAGTTGCTGCATTCATGATGTGTGCCATTTTGTGCAAAACGGCCACCCCCACAAACATTGGGAGCTAATCATAGCCAATCAGAATGGAATATGACTAGAGAGATAATACATACCAATTTGTGTGAGGTTTGGACAAAATCTGTAGGAGTAGTAACAAGAAATGTGTTAGTCAAAAATCTGTGACATGGTCCTATAACTGGCTGATTTGAAAATAAATCTTTCCTTGGCTTACTGGGAGCGTGTGTGCAAAGTTTCTCACCGATCGGTCCAGCAGTGCTTGTAGCATGTTGTGCAAAACAGGCCCCTCCAGCAAACTTTGAAAGCCAATGTGACATGACTACAGAGATAGATTTGGGTGAGGTTTGGATAAAATCGATAGGAGTAGTAGCAAAAACTATGTTTGCTAAGAAAACGAAACATGGCGGAAAACTTGTCTGTCCGGTGGAAATGGCTGTGGCTTTTTTGGGGAGTTGGGAATGTTCCAAGGAATCCACAGGGAAAAGAATTTTGATTGTACGACCTACAGTTCAAGAGTTATAGGACATATAACTAAAAACTACAGTAATACATAAAAATTCAACAACACAATACAGTATACTATCCACATCTGCCCCTCTATTTTTTCCAGGCTCAAGCAGGTCTCTGCCTAACAAATATGAGACACCATTAGCACATGTTTTGTGTAGCCATGTTTGCTGGCTAAGCTGAGACATAACAGCCCCTCTACTCAACAAAAACATCCTCCGTGTTGTTGGTGAGCGCCAACACAGAGAGTTTAGCCAGACCGCGACTGTCACAACCCACGCTTTTCAGCTGGCTGATGGCTGACTGCACAAGGGAGCGATGTTTAACATCTTGTCATATGTTGCCCAACAAAACACCCCCGTGATGCTCAACTTAACTTTGATTCAAACCTTTATTCCACTAGTGTAATAGTTACATATTCCAAAGTGGCTGTAACACTGCCTGTGCATCATGTTCAATGTGTCCCTGTCAGCTCTCTAAACTGTCTTTCTCATTTAAGACTAAATAACAGCTGGAATGAACTGCCCAGCCCAATATCTTAAACAACTAAAATCTCTGCTCATATTGCCAAGCCATTGTAGAAGATCTGCCAAGCCATTGTAGAAGATCTGCTTTCTGCAGCATGTTTGCTGAAGTACTGTTTCTCTTTTGCTGCACCTCCAAGGTATATTGTTTGTAAAGGTTTGTCTCTCTTTTCAATTGTCAGATGTAGCAAGGAATATCTGCAGTATGAAGACATGTAATAGTTGTTGAATAAATGTAATAAGTGGGCCTGTACCATATAACACAGACAAACATTTTAGTAAATCTCTGGGTATAGATTGAGCATTGGTGTAGGCGTCTTTGTAAAATGCTTCAAAGACAGATTAGCAGTCCAAGAACAAAGATCAAATTGCTTAGCCAGGTGGGTGGACATTGGATGTGAGCTTCCCAGGATTACTTTTTTTAGCGGTGCCAGCCGCTCTACATTTGACCGTGTGTATGTATGTCCGTCCGTACGTATGTTTGCGGACGGCTAAGATGCAACACATGCGCCACTTCAAGACATGCACACACACACACACACACACACACACACACACACACACACACACACACACACACACACACACACACACACACACACACACACACACACACACACACACACACACACACACACAGTGAACTGGAAACCGCAAGGTTCACAGTACGATCCCGGGCGGGGGCGCTCCCCCAGAGTTAGTGTCGAAGTGTCCTTGAGCAAGACGCTGAACCCCTAATTGCTCCCGATGAGCAGGTTGGTGCCTTGCATGGTTTCCTTCGCCATCGGTGACGTGTGTGACTGTGTGTGTGAATGGGTGAATGGCACAATCAATGTAAAGCACTTTGGATAAAAGCGCTATATAAATGCACCATTTACCATTTTATTCAAAGTCCCAATTTATTAACTTTAATTGTTTTTTTAGTTTTTCTTAAACAAGATATTGTTGTGGTTGGTGGATGCTTGTGGGAAACTGCTTGATTACCCTCAAATGGGGTTTTGCTCACCGTCTTACATAGATAATGCTGGCAATGTATTTGTCCTAGAATATTCTTTGATGTTTAAACGCATGGACTTGATTCAGCCCTTATTTCTTAATCAGTGGGATGAGACACTAAATGGGTCACATGTCGCTGGTGATTTCTGGTTGCGAACGCAGCGGAAGGAGGCCGCGCAAGTGGAGCCTGCTATGAAACCGTGCTGTCTGTGTGTGTGCAGTATGTGTGCAGCCGCGCCCCCATGTGACTCACGCTCTCATTGGCTGCCCCCATGTGACTCACGCTCTCATTGGCTGCCCCCATGTGACTCACGCTCTCATTGCCTGCATGCACTACAGTGTGGCTGAAATTCGCCTGTGCCCCTGGGTGACTAATTACACTCCTCTGAGAAAAATAGAGCAGCTACAGTCAAAAATAACACATCTACAAGCATCTACACGAGTTCATCTATTGGGATATCTAAGTATTCCATGTCATTTGTGCATATTTCAGGCCGGATGGCAAGTTGAAAACGCCTTAGTTTGAGAACAGTTTGCCCCAAAAAGAAAACAACTGTACCACCCACTTCTTTACAATTGCTCATTCCTTTCTATTCTTCTTATTGTTATTTTCCAGCTGCGTTCGCTTCCCGCGTTCGTGCGTCTTACTTGTGATACACTACTACTGTATGTCTCTGAAATTTTTATTCAGTTAAATTCAAGGACCCTTGTCCCCAAGGTGAAAGACTTGAGGCCAATTTACTTTGCACTAGGGATGGGCAATATTATCGATATGGCGATATATCGCGATATTTTATTTCCCGATGTATTGCGATACTCAGGCCGTTTTTTTTTTGATACAGGCTTTATGAAAAAACATTCAAAGAACCTATCACTGATCTGCAGCTACTCAGTCAGGGGTATATATAAACTGAATGATTTAATGTCCTTGAGCTCCATATATCGCAATATATCGCAATATGTATCATATCGCAATATGTATCATATCGCAATATGTATCATATCGCAATATATCACAATGTATCGCAATATATCACAATGTATCGCAATATGTATCGTATCGCAATATATCGTGATATAATCGTATCGTGACCCAAGTATCGTGATACGTATCGTATCATGAGGTTCTTGCCAATACCCATCCCTACTTTGCACGACAAGTGTCGACCGACACGCAAGGAATCTGTCGTGGAGGACTTCGATGGTGTCGCATATCTCAGGAACAGTGAAAGGTTGCAGACGCCTTCATAAAATGTCACATACTCTGATTGGTCGGAAAGATGCTCAAGACCACATCCTCTTCCTTGTTTACATTTTGTGAGTCACAGACAGTATGAATGTTCAGAACATTGTGAGACCTATCGGTCCAAACTTGTTGCTCAATGCATACATTGGCCTTTAATTTGTGCCTTTGAAGACCCAGGCAGACAGTGTTTTAAGAAGTGCTGTATAAAAACTAGGCACAGTCACAGACTAATGATGATGTTATAAATATAGGGGTGGCCATAGCTGAATGGTTAGTGAGCCCGCCTAGGGAGCCAGAGGCCCTGGTTGCCCCAGGTTCGATTCCAGGCCATGTCAGCATATGTGTCGATGAAATGAAATTTGTCCCTGAGCAAGACTCTTAACCCCTAATTGCTCAAAGGTTCTCATTGGAAACAAGACCGCAAGGACTTTCATGAACGACCTGTTAAAAGGAAATATCCTTATCCTTATAGCCTATATATAGCTAAGCCTTATAAACCAGCCGTCCGTTGGATAAGCTCAGGCAATGATGAATGTTGGCCTCTGTGATAGTTTGTTAATCACATGCCCATAGCCTTATTTATTCACAAAGAAAAAATAATAGGGTTTGATCAACAATTTATGTTAATAGATTAACCATTACAACTGGGACCACTTCCAGAGAATTAAATTATATATACTGTATAGTCCTGCTGGGATTTTCCAACAGTGTATGGAGGGAGTTGGCTCAAAATATGGAAGTTGTAGCTGGTGTGCTGTGTTGACTTGGTACACAGCCATAAAATAGAACCATCAAAGGTAGCCGTTCTTTCACTCTGCTTTGGTTCCTCTTTTCCTGAATAAACTCCAGTGTCAGAAAACCATCCACAGCAAGCAAGTATGCAGTAGAGTTTCATTCATGTTTGACATGGTGATTTCCCTAAGTAGTAAGGTCACTCATCTTTCGCTGCGCTCATTGGTCACTTGCCATGATATCCTTAGGGAAGATACTGTATATGGTGTTCTCTTGTGCTGATTTGTCAGCTGCTGTGTAACTGACCAATCAGCGCAAGTGTATCACCCTCTCTGCCCTTTTATCACTTCCCTCACCCAGGGCAAATAAAGGCTAGGTATGTGATAAGTGCACTTGTAAATGCAAGTACAACAGACAGATTAATTCAAGTAATCTGGCTGCATTACGACTGTGTTGACATTTTCCATATGGCTGCTGTGTTAACTCCTGCAACACAGGCGTCCGTAGCTGAGTGGGTATTGGGAGGTTGCCGGTTTACCCAGTCTATGTGTTAAAGTGTACCTGAGCAAGACACATAACCCCTAACTGCTCCCCAGGCGTCACATTAATGGCATCCACTGCTCTTAATAGTTAGGATGGGTAAAATACAGAGGAAACATTCTACGTATATGCAAATATACTGTGGCAAATACCCCAACAACAGCTAAAGGAGATTATTATTATTATTATTACCATCATCATTATTATATTTTTGTATTTTTTTTCCCTCCTGTTTTTATTCACATGTACTGTATGCATAATACCATGAAGGACAATTTTCTGCCTATACACATGTTGATAACCATTGTATAAAGACCATAATACATAACGCCCTTGAGGATGTTCTGCACTGTGATTATGGGTACTTTAGTGCTGCTATTCCTGTCTGCTAGAGAGGTCCATCACTGAACTGTGCTAGAGAGATATAGAGTACAACAGGTCACATTTCTAAGGGCCTGGCTGGAAGTGGTAGTCTAGACGCAATTCTCTAACGTATGTGTGAGTGGGTGTGTATGTAAAATCCTGAAGGTCCATTTGGTTACATTTGTACACTTTCTGGGTTACAAATGATTAAATGATCACTGAAAATTTTACTGTGTTGAAGTTCAGCAGAAGTACAGCCGAAGCAACAGAATAAAAGTTATTGAATGAACTCTTGAGTTCATCTGGGTGCTTCTTGCGTGTGGGTGTTTGTTGTGAGTTCTACCTGAGTGACAAGGGAAAAGGGCAAAGGCAAGACAGAACGAGAGAAAAAAACAAAAGAGAAGGGGGGACAGGTAGCGAGGGGAGCTCTCGTCTGTCTACGGTATGTGGCAGATGGCTGCAGAAAGGTGTTCACCCACTCATGACTCCCGTCACACAGGTTGGAGGTGATTAGATGGGAGGGTCAGGGGCTACGTCAGGATAGGTGAATTTAGGGCAGGAGAGGAGTTGTTTGTTTTTCCCTTGCACACTAATGCGTTCTGCTGTCTGTCTGCTCTTTCTCTCTCTTTCTCTCTCACACACACACAAGATGTATGATTTCAAAATGTATAAGCTTGTAGATCTGTGTGTGTGTGTGTGTGTGTGTGTGTGTGTGTGTGTGTGTGTGTGTGTGTGTGTGTGTGTGTGTGTGTGTGTGTGTGTGTGTGTGTGTGTGTGTGTGTGTGTGTGTGTGTGTGTGTGTGTGTGTGTGTGTGTGTGTGTGTGTGTGTGTGTGTGTGTGTGTGTGTGTGTGTGTGCCATTGCTGAGGTGAAAAAACCCATAGGAAATGAAGCTGCAATGCAACAAGATGATAAAAAATAACACAGTTTATTATCCACAGAAACTCTGCTATCCGAAATGGATCAGAGCTTTATTGATCACTAAGGGCAAATGTGTCCTTTGCCGTTGCATCTTCTTAAGATTTGAAATTGTATTCGTATGGTGTTCATGTGATCAATAATTTATATTATTGCTATTAGAGTTTCACAACATAACTGCATAACCACTGAATGCTTCAAGTAAAAAAAAAGTGGGTTACTTTGAATTTGCCTCATGTCTAGTAAGCCCAGTTACATTACAGTCATTTAGCAGACACTTTTATCCAAAGCTACTTACAATAAGTGCATTCAACATAGGTAGGGAACGAAACTACTAATCAAGTGCATTCTCTTCTAAAACAAGCAACTAAGAGTACCTAGCGTAAGTATACCTAGCGCTAAGGTAAAAGTGCAATATATCAGCTACCTACTTTCTTAAACAGATGAGACAAAATGCTAAATCAAATGAGCAAGAGCTAAAACAAATAAGTGTATTGATTAAACAAGATCCAATAAAACAATAAAACAAGAGCTCGTACAACTAGTTAACAACAAGTAGGCAAGGCGAAGAGGAAGGGTAGTGTTTCTTGAAGAGGTGGGTTTTCAGCCTGCGGCGAAAGATGGGCAATGACTCTGCTGTCCTGACATCAGTGGGGAGTTCATTCCACCACTTTGGGGCCAGAACAGAAAAAAGCTTTGACCGTGTACATCGGCCAGAAGGACCACTGAGTGACGAGGCAACCAGTCGCCCCGAGGCGGCAGACCGAAGTAGTCGGGCAGGGGTGTAAGCATCGACCATAGCCCGGAGGTAAGAAGGAGCTGTTCCTTTCACTGCCCTATAGGCTAGCAGCAGGGTTTTAAACTGGATGCGAGCCGCTACGGGGAGCCAGTGTAGAGAACGGAGAAGGATAGTTATGTGGGAGAACTTGAGGCGGTTGAACACCAGACGAGCCGCAGCTTTCTGAACAAGCTCCATAGGTCTGATGGCAGACGCCGGGGCACTAGCAAGGAGGGAGTAGTTGCAGTAGTTATGCAGTTATGCATCCTTACTTAGAAACAAGCAATAGTCGTAGGCGAACAGGCCTCTATTTTTATGTGACGTGTTGGGCACTGAAACATTTTGTTAGTGAGGTTCCTGTGATTGATTTTGCACAAATTATGTGGCATTCTAAGAACCTTACTGCATGTTTCCAGACACACATATGCATGTCACAAAGCACACTTGAGTTGTTGTGTGTACCAACAAACAAATGAAGCTAAGAAGAAGAATGATGAGTCAGACCATGCTTTTTTTGTGATTTATTGAGGTCATACTCCATTATGTTCCCTCAATATCCCAGGGACACAGAAAGCAGCAGCCAAGAAATGTTACCAGCAAATAAAAATGATCTCAGTCATTGTTAATTGAAGGGGAGCAGTCAAAGCAGTTTTTATTCATCAAGTGTTTAAAAAGATCACTATTTCCACTTGTCCAAGGAGACAGGCAGGTAAAGTCAGACTGTGAGAGGGGGGGTCAGGTTTTTTTGTTTTTCCAAGAAAAATATAATGTTGAGAATAGTAATACCCAAGGATCCTTATCGAGTAGGAATGCCTGTGGCATTTGAACTTTAATATAGCTGCACTAGCAGCATTACTGACAGGTATACAATTCTGTCCAAACTAAACTGCTCAGTAAGTAAAATCCCAACAAGTAAAATAAGTTTCACCTTCCTTCAACATAAGGAATCATATATAGCCTTATGTCACATAAGGATATATTCCCGACTGTTGTGTCATCTTTGTTCTTCAAAAATCAAATTCTAAAATGTTCTAAGATTGGAATCTAAGTGTTGAATAATTCACACCTGCCCAATCCATTTAAATTCTAACTCAGGTGAATAAGGCCAATAAAGCGTCTTGGCCCAATTTATTACTAGGACTAGGCGTTCTGCACTCCCAGTAACTGGCTGTTACAGAGGTCTACAGTAGGTTAAAAAGTATGTCAAGAGAGGGAGGTGAAATGTCCTTTTGCTGGAAGATGTAAGTGTTATTAACTGTGGAGAGTGGAACAGTCAGAGCATGTTTTATTAAAAAGAGCCGTCTATTTCTGGAACCGGGTCCTTTGGAAGTCTATTAAAGTCCATACTGTATGCAGACATGACTCTACTGTACGGTTATCCTTTTTCATTTGGTTGCAACAGTTGGTCTTGATGCACTATGTGCTGCCAGGAGGCTAGTGCATCCCTTCCTCCTGGGATTTGAGCACTGCAAGGCAAAGCCTAGTTCTCAAATCACTGCCCCTACCCTCCTCCCCTTCCTTTCCCCCTATTCAATTAATTGAACTCATTAGAACTCTTAAATGGGAGATTTAAAGATACAAAGTAAACATAGAACACAGCACAATAGGCTCCCAGCTTTGTTACTGCCAATTAGAGAGATAATTGGTACTTTATTTCTAGTATTGCAGTACAGACGCATCTAGACTCCCCAGAGGGGCGTCCGATGAGCTTCTGCTATTTCACAGCGGTGTTCTTAGAAGTGAACCCATATTTGAATGCGGAGCCGTTGGCTGCCTCAACATTGAGCCTCTTGCAAATGTCATATCAGGAATAATCATCTGTCGAAAGAATTTCTTTGTTTGCTTTACATTTTTTCTCCCAATGTGGTCATCATGATGCCAATTCCCGAATTCCCCACACACTTGTGTAGTCTTGTACCTCTCTACTCGTTGATCTTTAGACTGGTTGAAACCACATGATATTGAGACCACATGCCTCCTCCGACACACATGAATCGCCTGCAACTTCTTTTCACTTGCCAGTGAGGAGTTTCAGCGGTAGGACAGGTGACTTTGACCAGCCTATAGGAGTTGATGGTACTGCGGCAAAGATTCCCTCCCCACCTGACTTCCCTCCCACGAACACGGCCAGTTGCGTTCGTATCGATGGCCGCCCAAATTGGAGGCATTGTGTGTGGAGGAATCAAACCCCTAATCTCCACAGTGTTATCTTTTGTTGTGCTTGATAATTGCTGTTGTGGCGTCATGACAGTGGTGTCTGTGGAAAAGAAGAATAAGGGGGTGGAGGAGAGTGGAAACTAACATGAAGCTCAACCTGCTTTCAGTGATTTTTGGATTACACACGTCGTTCTCTTCTTCGATTCCACTCACCAGCCTCATGATTGCTTACTGATTAGCTTTTTCCATTCAGACAGGAGCAACATTTAAATCCCAAATCTGTTTTCCACTGCAGGCCTCTTGTTCTGTCATGAAGTCGAATTAAAGTCATTGAAGCAGTATGTGAGGAAATCTCTTATTTTGAAAGTTCGATGATGATGTTGAGAGTCTGTTACCGTGTAAATGAAAAATAACAAAAATACTTTGCACTTTGACAGTTCTGTCCATTGGCATCGTAAAGGCCTTCTAACCAAAATGTTCACAGGTTTGTTCTTTTGTTGAGCCAGGGTGCTGATGTCATCTCAAAGCATCACTTATTTATGTACGTGCACTTGTTTCTTTTTACCATAGATTTAAAATACTTTGTATGTATCTTGCCTGTGAAACCTGAAATTTCCACAGTGCTTTCCACAATACATCTGAAATACCTGTCCTTTTGCTGTGTACTCAAAGAAACCAATTAAATACTTGGGACAACAATGTTACAATTTTCAACATTGTTAACATTTGCATAGTCAAACATCGATCTGAATTTCTCTGTGCCATGGTAATTTTAGTCTTCAGTTGTCTGGTAAGTAGAGATGAGCACCATGGTGCTTTCCAAGCTGATTAGGAATGATTAGTACACATCTTCTCATAATTGCCTCCAGCAGAGCTATCAGTCAAGCAGAGTCTCAGAATAGCTAAATTATCCAAAGAATCACTTTCCCCATATCCTCCTAATAAGATATTAGATGTAGAGTCACCCCACTGCCAGATTTGTGTAACTTCGAATATCATTGACACATTGCTTATTTCCTCAGTATTTTTTCAGTAGTAGTAGACCGGGAAAGCCATTTTAGATTTATTTGGCTATTCAAAAATAGCAGATATACAAGCTTGTAGATCTGATATTTTAGAAGAATCGTGAACATTTGTACAAATCTTTGAATATATATATTTTTAAAGCGAACATTTTTAACTCAAATCTTTGCTTCTGGGGGTCCCTGGAACATATTTTGTTGGGGATTGGCGGCCAAAAACATATAATTTTGGGTGGTCCTTGACAAGAAAAAGTTTGAGCACCGCTTTAAAAAAATACATAATCAAAGATTTGCACACATTTTCACGATTTTTCCAAAATAGCAGATCTACAAGCTCTCACGAGTGCCGTGCTATGAGCTTGTATATCTGCTATTTTTGAATAGCCGAAGAAATCTAAAATGACAGATCTATGCGTTCCCGGAATTAATGGCTTAAGGAAGCTTTTGCATCTACACTAGTACTTCTCCGCTATGGCGTGTGTCAGTTCTCCTAACCACACTCAACCACACAGTGGAGCAGGTTGATGTCTTGCATTGTTTCCTCCCCGTCTGTGTGTGTGCGTGCATGCGTGCGGGCGGGTGTGAATGGATGAATGTGATAATACATTGTAAAGCGCTTTGGAGAATGGCACTATACAAACCATTTACCTGTCCATTTATTTATTTATTTTAACCTTTATTTATACAGGTAATCTCATCGTGACCTGAGGTCTCATTCTCAAGAGAGGCCTGTACACTACACGCACAGTCGCGCACACGCACGCACACGCACGCACACACGCACAGGCACACACACACACAAGCACACACACACTATATATACCGTACACACACACTATATACACACACTATGGCCCTCATTTATCAAGCTTGCTCAGACCATAAAATTGGAGTACGCTGAGATCACCGCAATTGTTGGCACTTATCAATCCATCGTGACTTTGACTTGAGAGTACGGCCTGTTCAAATCTCACGTCTGGACTCAGGTTGTGTAGGCTTAGGCTACACCAGTTTGTTCTGTCGTAGACATGCGGTGCAGCATTGTCTGGCAATCTGACAGACATTTAAACATTATGCAGCAGCCAATATTCACTTCAAATGATGTAACCGAACATCTTAAGTAGCTAAGTAAGTATCCCTAACATAAATGGGTAGTTGTAATTACGGGGTTAACAGGTGACATAATTACAAACATTTAAAAGCGAGGTATTAAAAACTATCTGTTAGGCTGGATGCTTAATCATTTACCCATTTAAAAAAATGCTTTAACAGTCATTCCGATTGCAGATCTGGCTCAGACCTAGGCTATACGATCTATCTATCTATCTAACTATACACACACTGTGTGTGTGTGTGTGTGTGTGTGTGTGTGTGTGTGTGTGTGTGTGTGTGTGTGTGTGTGTGTGTGTGTGTGTGTGTGTGTGTGTGTGTGTGTGTGTGTGTGTGTGTGTGTGTGTGTGTGTGTGTGTGTGTGTGTATATACACACACACACACACACGTTATACTGTGTATACACGTACATACATTTTTATTTCATACTGTAGTAGGCTACTAGACCGGTGCTCTAGTGCCCGTTGGGCACCGGCTTATTCTGCACTAATGCAAAGTCGGGAACAACTCTTACAAGTAAGAAATTCATGCCCCTTGTACCCGACCCGTCATGTCTGTGTCCCTTTTACGCCCATTTAGAGATCTTTGTATCTGTCTGTATGCCTATGTGCCTTTTATGCGCATGGGGGGGTTTTAGCATTTCTCAAGCTTTTGTCTGATTGTCCTGTGGAAAAAGCTCTTTATCAAACTCCTGCCTGTGTCCTTGTGATTGCGGCGTACCTTTCCATGTGGAATAATCTGATACAGTCTGTGATTGCAGTGACCACAATTTCTGTGCTTTGCTGACCCAGCATTCATCGTATAAGACTGAATGGCGGGAAGATCACATCTGCTGATGTGCTCAGCTGTCCACACAACCCTCAATATTGTCTTAAGCTTGAGTGTGTGTGTGTTCTTTCCCTCTCTTCCTGTAGTCCACAATCATCTCTTTGGCAGTGGTGGGAAAAGTACTCACATTTTTTACTTAAGTAAAAGTATCAATACTGCAATGTAGAAATGCTCTGTTACAAGTACAAGTCCGGAATTAAATATTGGTATCAAAATGTACTTAAAGCACCAAAAGTAGAAAGTACTCATTATGCAGAATGTCCCATTTCACAAGTTTTCAAATATATAAAATGTATAAAAGTATTTTGAAAATAGCAGATCTACAAGCTGACAATGAGTCGCATGTGAGCTTGTAGATCGGCTATTTTCAAATGGCCGAAATGTATATAGGGCTATATATAAGTGGTCAATGTAGGTTTTGTAATAATAATCAAAATCTACATAAAGTAACTAACGTTTTCAAATAATGTACTAAAGTAGTAGTAAGTAAAAGTACAATATTTGTACAATATTTGCCTCTGAGATGTAGTGGAGTAGAAGCACTGAAGTACTGGAAATACTCCAGTAAAGTAAAAAAAAAATACCTCAAAATTGCACTTAAGTACAGTACTTGAGTAAATGTTACTTCACACCACTGCTCTCTTTGGTCTTGTCAAACCTAGAGAGCCAGGTTGTTTCCCTGGCAGCCAGGCTGGCACCATTGTGTCACCTCTCTCCTGTCCATAATCAGGCCTACAGCTTTTGTGCCATGATGTCGTCAGCTAACTTGACCACTAATTTGGAGCTGTGCATGGCTATGCAGGCGTAGGTGTACAGGAAGTAGAGAGGAGGGCTCAGAATACATCCCTCAGGGGCTCCTGTGTTGAGGATCCTATCCTCACCATTTCTGACAGGAAGTCCAGGATCCGGCTGCACAGGCTGATGTTGAGCCCTGCTGTACAGTGCTGTAGGCTCCTGAGCTTGGTGTCAAGTCTTAAGGGGGACTGTTGTTTTAAAACGCTGAGCTGAAGTCTAGGAACAGCATTCCTACATTGGAGTTGTTATTTTCCAGGTGGGAGAGGGCAGTGTGTATATATGTTGTGGTTATGGCATTGTCCAGTGGTGTAAAGTAACTGAGTACATTTACTCAAGTACTGTACTTAAGTACAATTCTGAGGTATTACTTTAGGTTTTACTTTACTGGAGTATTTCCAATTTTTAATACTTATACTTCTACTCCACTACATCTCAGAGGCAAATATTGTACTTTTACTCCACTACAATTATTTGAAAAATGTAGTTACTAGTTACTTTGCAGATTTAAGTTATTATATTATAAAACATACATTAACCACTTCAGCCCTATTTCATACATAGGTTATTTGAAAATAACCGATCTACAAGCTCACGCGTTGTGAGCTTGTAGATCTGCTATTTTCAAACATTTTAATGCTTTAAATGTTGGTACTTTAAGTATATTTTTATGCCAATACTTTGGTACTTTTACTCAAGTAACATTTTGAACTCAGGCCTTTTACTTGTAACAGAGTATTTCTACATATTTCTATATTGATTCTTTTACTTAAGTAAACTATCTGAGTACTTCTTCCACCACCACTGCCGGCATTGTCTATCTGTTTAGCTGAAATGGTGGGGTGGGGGCGTGAGTGGCAACTCGCTATCGATCAGATCTTTGACATTTTTCTCAAAGCATTTGCTCACTAATGGGTGTAAGTGCTACGAGCTGCCAGTTATTTAGACAAGTTACTTTACTCTACTTTTTCGGCCTTGGAATGATAGCTGCTGATTTAAAGCACGATGGGACTTTACTCGGATGGAGGGTTTGATTCATTCTCTCTTCCCTTTTCTTACAAACACCATCATCATCATCATACTTTTTCTCTATCTCATCTCTCTTCAACCTCAGGCTTCATGCATTGTCCTGATGTACAACACTGAGTCAGTTTTGGACACATTAAGCCAATTCACTCTCCCCGGCTGTGGCTTTGTCATCTCGCCGGCAGCAAAAAGCTGGAACGCATAATGAGTCTCACTCCCTCTGCCATCTGCGCCTGTTGGTTGATTGTATGCCTCAACAAACTGTTGCTGCTCAAATTCATAATTTCCTTCTAATTGTACCAAACACTGTTTTTTTCCCATTGTTAGGGAGCAATAGATCCTTTTGTCCATCCAGCACAATTGTATCACAATGGTGACACACAGCATCACAATGGGGATGCTGTGTGGCATAGCTAGTTTCAGGATGACGTGTGGCGATGTGCTGGTGTTACCTACAGCAGTGGTTCTCAAACGTTTTCATGCCAAGGACCTTCCAAATTGATTTGTATCTGGCCGCGGACCACCCTTCTGAAAATATTTTGTGCCAGGGACCCCCAGAAGAGAAAATTCAATTTTCTTATTGACGTGTTGACGTGTTTCACGTGTTTCACCGCAATGGCGCAACGTGACAATGACGTGTTTTTGAAAAAAAATGTTAAAGAAAAAACAGAACCCAAGATATCATTATTTGAAGATTTGCTGCTCCATTCACTTCTTGTTTAACTTATTACTGAAAAAGGCTGTATCTCGGCTCCTGAGCACTTTTTTTTTACTATGTATTTTTCAATGTTATTATGTTATTTTCAAAAGGCAGACAATTAATGTCAACAAGGTCCAATGACCTCGTTCACATTTGTGAAACCACACAGTGCAACCCTCAGTGATTAGCACCCATCAGGGGATCGATTATACTGGAGATAAATATTCTGTGACTACTTGAAAAATTGCTGGCACAGTTCGCAATTATTTTTTTATTTCGTTGGCACTGAATGAGTTAAAATGATTGTGATGCTGTATTAACACATTTTGCTGGGGACGCCCTGGAACCTCACCAAGGACCCCTGGGAGTCCCCGGACCCCACTTTGAGAACCAAT
The DNA here is from genome assembly GCF_963454915.1 of Gymnoscopelus microlampas. NCBI lineage: Eukaryota > Metazoa > Chordata > Actinopteri > Myctophiformes > Myctophidae > Gymnoscopelus > Gymnoscopelus microlampas. The sequence continues at coordinate 36,953,896 of NC_139939.1, forward strand.
GACCTACAGTACAAGGGCAAAGTGTGTGTTTTTAAATGCCAAAGTTTAGTGCTTGGGTTTAGTTTTTTATACTAGGGCAGCAGGTTGAACAACATGTCAATATTATATCGATTTCGTGATATGAGGCAAAAAATCATCTGGGTATTTGGATATCATAATATTGTGATATGGTATAAGTGATGTCCCTCTAAGCTCTGTAGATCAGCTATTTTCACTATTGTTGAAAATGTGGTTTTATTGATATTGTCCTTTTTCTTTTAGGATGTTTCTAGTTTCATATTTCTGATACATTATATTTTGTCAGTTTTGCAGTAAAAAGTAAATGGTGTGTAGCATGAAGGAGAAAATGGCAACTCCTTTTATATAAGCAGTTCTTTGGAATAAGATACTTTTTTTAGCTGTTACTTTGTATGCAGTTGAGATAATAATGATTAATCAAAATCCCTGTCTAATTATCCAAAAGGCCACATGTAGGAGCTGTGACCGATTTGTGCTTTCTTCCCCTGCTTGTTCCCAAAAAAGCATATCCACACATTGCTTGAGACATTTTAAATATAATAAGGAAATCAATCTATATCTAGACTGAGTGCCTGCCCATCCCCAGTGCATAAAAATGCGCACGTTGCAGATGGGCACTGAAGGGGCTAATTATTTAAAACCTTGCCGTATGAAAGATTTGTTTTTGTCATCCTTTTTTCTTTTTCCCAAGCTGCCTTTCTACTATGTATAGGGCCTCTGTTTCTTCTCTGGTGATGAGATGGCTAAGTTTAATGAGCAGCAGAGCTGCAGGAGAATTCCTTTATCTCTCCCAGCAGAGCAGAGAGATAAAACCATGGCCCATCCAAACCATGGGGCTTTTCAGTCTGAAGCACCGGGATGACCAAAGGAGAGAATCCATCTGGAATCCGGCCAGCGTCTACTTATCCTGGGTTAGCACAGCGGGACTGGGTGGTAAAAACCAAAGCCCACCAGGACCTGGAGGTTTTCAAAGGTTTCTACCAACAACAAAAAAAGATGACATGTCTCCCTATGAGGACAGAAAAACTGTGTCACTTACTTCATGACTTTGACAGCTCTGGTTGGGATGGAGTGAAAAGGAGCACAATGAAAGGGGGAAAAGGATGAGAGTACATTGAATTGGAACAAAGTAGCTACTGTGGGAAAGATTTGTGGTAGCAGGATTTGTGGTGGATGTCCCTCTCAGGTTTTGTACAAGGCATATAGAACTGAATGAGATGAATATCGTCGCTGTTGGGTGGTATTTCCAAAACCGTTACCTTTCATGAAATGTAAAAAAAGAACCTGTGTTCCAGTGGATCCAATGTAGTTATTATGTAGTCACAAACTCTTTTTAAAAATCACACCCTGTGTGAAGTGAGTGGTGCCTTTGATGAGCCCCGTATTGAGCCCCGTATTGATGTTGTCATCAATGTTTGTGTACATACATACATACATACATACATACATACATACATACGGACACACGGACAAAGTCAGATATAGGAGTGGTTGCCTTCGGCACCACTCAAAAATAAGAAAATAGCGAGCTTATAGCTTGTAGATTGACGACACTCTTGTACGATGAAGTAGGCCGTTCATTTACAAAATTAAACATAAAACGTTGAAATATGGAGATAAAAGGTTTCTGCCCGACAGCAACAATATGTTTAGGAGCAGCTGGCTTTAACCACTTTGATGAGATCACTTTCAGTTCTTTTCTTTAAAAAAAAAAGCCCATTGCTTTGTATTCTGTTGAGCCCCTTTCCTATCCAATTCCTACCAGACTACACAATGGACAATGCAAGCCTTTATTAATATCACAATTAATTTTCCTTTGGTGATAACAACACTGCATAATCACTTATCCTCCAGACATTATAATTTTCCTGAAATGCAGTCATGCTACAGACAAATACTGTCGTGATTAGTTTTCTTCCATTTTGTGTCAAGTGCCAGTTGTTAAACCGCTTTACGTGGTAATCGCCCAAAGCAATAACCAGGGATGTTTTGACAGACATACAAAAGCTTTTGAAAGACGCACGGTGAGGAGTCCCACGCCACCCCCCACCCCGTGTTTGTCTTCATTGCCTTTCTTTTTTTCTTGTCATCACGCTCTTGTCTGAATGCAGTCAGTAGTTTCGCTAACTCTATGGGTGAAAGAGGACATTTTCAGATGACAACTTGTCAACAGATGCAGCTTACAATTTTGAATATTTTTTTCCGCTGGTCTAGGCAGACCCAGTCACATTTTGCCTTAGGAAAAGCATAGCTTACATTGAGGTAAAGTTACTCAGTGCCCACTTCTATGGGGTTTTAACATTTTCTTGTGGGCCTTACGGTCTGTTTGGTGTAATGTTTGTGGTAATGTGGCCAATTTGAGCCACTGTGGCTTGTTTTTTTGTCATCACAAACCACTCATTTTGGTTTTCCTCAAGTGACGGAGTGACGTGGGAAGTGAAGCACAGCAAAAATGGAGAGTAGTTCTCTCCTGTTATTGATTACCGTCAACACACCCTCGAAATGTGCCAAGATTATTTTTCGTCCTTTGGTCCATAAATTTCCCTAATGAAGAGCATATGGTTATAAGCACATTTTCTTGCCTCTGTGCTTACGCCTCAGAGTGCCAACAAGCCATTTCAAATCTCAAATTGCAGAGAAGATATTTTGTAAATTGCCCATCGTGATCTATGCCAAGTCAATAATAAAGCCCTGCCAACCAGATATTGTCCATTAAAGGAAACATGGATGCCTGCCAGCTTTGTGACACATATTAAGTGATGTTGAAGGTGCCTTTAACACAACACAAGCAACTCTGTTACAAGTCCTTATCTGTCTCCCTTCTGGAAAAGTTATTATTTGTAGTGTTTATGTCTTAGGCAGCAGAGCTGGCGCCTTGTAACCCAGGCTAAATAAACATGGACAAGACACCTTGTTTGATTTAAGATGGCACAAAAATTATATCCAAGCATTAGAAGAGTGGGTTGTTATTATTCAGTGAAGAAATAATGAAGAGGAAAGTAGGCCTTAGTATACTGGTTGGCCCTGTGGTTATGGGTGCTGTCAAGGCTTACAGACGCAATATAGAATAGTTTATGTTGTGCCTCATTAGCAATGTATCAGGCTGCTTACAGGCATCCTTTGAGAGTTTCAGTGTTATTTCAGTTCAGTCTTTCCTATTTACCTGACATAATGTCAAAAATGGGGTGACTAGGTTTTTTTTTTCCTACGTATATTTGATTACATTATCATAATTATGATATACCGTAGGCCTAATAGATGCATGCAATATATATGAAGACCAATGTCTTGTTTTTTTATGGAGCGTTACAGTGCACACCATTCTTGTATTGCATTAGTGGGCAATACCCTTAGCTAAGTACATAGCTGATACAAACTATAAAATTTCATTCATAATCTCACCCCGGTCTTGCTTATGTGGAATGTAAAACTAGAATATCTGCTGCTGATGTTAGCGTCAGCAGTGGTTTATCTGTTACCAGATTGGAAAATGAAGACAATAAAAATCTGTGCCACTTCGTCACCAGTTTTCTCCTTTTTTACCACTTTAAAGCACCCGAATTTAGTGTAGCGAAAGTCATCCGTTGTTTAATGTGCAATGTACATAGTAGTAGACCATGGAAATTAAATCCACACATCTCCACGTTATACTGCCCTAACCATAAGCCTCTGACTAAAAAGTAGCATTATTCAGCAACATATGTGCTTAAAGATCCAGTGCAATGACATTTTAGTCTTTCAGTCTGAAACGGCCTCGTAACCAATCAGAAGGTTCCATCCCTTCAGGCTATGGCACGGTAGAACCTCACACACCTGGTGTGCAGTGTTATTGTTTGTAAGGGAGAGAGAGACGACCACTGTGCAGACTCTTTGTTACCAAGTTGCTTATTTCTAACCTAAAATGTTTTCAGATACATATTTTAGTGTGTAGATGAAGTAAACAACGAGTAATACACCGTCTGGATGTCATCTTGAATGAGATTCAAAACGGAGTAGTTCTGTAATTAAAAGCTGTGTTTGTAGGAATGTGCAGCTATGGGAATCACACAGGTGAACAAAATCAAGATTTATTTATATTCATGAAAGTTGATCTGTGTCATCACGCAGTACGTTTTTGTTTACAGGAAGTAATGAAGATTGGCTTTTTAGGTACTTTTGATTTAAATATATGCTGCAAAGTTCAGTCCAGTTGTTCTGGAGCAGCTGTTATTTTAGCATTTTTCACAAAATTCAAAATGGCTGAAAATAGTAGGCAGAGCTTATGGGTTCTTGAGGCAAATTACTTCCTTGTGAGGACAGGGACCAATACCTTAATTTCATCACTCTAGGTCAACTTGGATAGCATAAGCTTTGAAAGCTTTCACCAAATTGAAGGCTTTATGGCATAACGTTTATGCACTGTTCTGAGCCCAGATGAATAAAGTTGGAAAGAGATGTCTAGCTTCAAAGCTGTAAGAGGAGTACCACCAAATTTTAGGCGGAAAGAAAATAAACTAAGTATGCAAGAGAACAGTTAGTGTGTGAAGCAGATGCGCTAATGAAAATGGCTCTCATTCACATTTTCAGTGCAATTATTGTTCATTTAAGCAGTTGGAAGGTGTGAAGTATGAGCTCAGAAATAATTGTGTGTGAACAATCTGATCTGAAGTTGCTTTCTTGTGAAATACTGTACCAAAGATACCCACATGTCAGAGAATTAACCAATGAATTTGCAGTGAGAGATGCATATGCACGGCTCATTAGATATGCATTATAGCAGCAGTCAGAACTTCAGAAGTGGTTATGAGTTGACAGTTGATGTCCCAAACCTATAACTCAACACAACAAAATAAAACGCTAAATATGCAATTATTGTAGTGCAGTATAGTGTATTTGCACAATAACACAGAATAAAATTGAGCTTATGTTTTTTTTGTCATTTTAGTAACCAAACTGACAAATATAGTTAATAGGTAATTACCCTTCACTAAAAGAATAAAAGAAAAAAGATAAAAGGGTTATAAAAACAAGTACATTTCACCTCAAACAAACATAAGAAACAATATCCCACATTTGGGTCTGCAGCAATTAATAAGTTCCCATGTCAGCTCGTATTATTCCAGCTGTACATGGATATTATACTTGTACTTGAATCTTCAATGTGCCTCCTTTATGTTTAATCGCTGAACCAGCCAGTAGTCCTCCTGTGGAGACGGATGTCTGGTGCTGAATCAGGGGCCCCCTGTGTTCACGACGTGTTTACATTCTGATCTGCCTGATGGGGCTGTCTGATAGAGCCCAGAGCCATTCTGTGGCATCACAGGCAGTATGAGGGCTCACTGCCACAAGCTTCGGTTGGGAACTTCATCTGCCAGCTTCACTGTGCAGGATCCACAAGCCTCGGGTGGGGGGACTGGGGCCAGCAGTGATGCTGAGGAGTTACAGAAATAGACCTTGAGACTTGTAACCAAAAGGTCACTTGTTTGAATCCCAGGGCTGTGGCTAGGGAAAGTACCAAAACTAAGTACCTCCTCAACATATACAGTAATTGTTCCAGTGGACCTGCTCCAGAGACCAGGTCTTGAAGACTGTGGTTGTAAAAGTCATCTCAGAGTTGTCAATGTGATTAATTGTATGGGCTTGAATTTGTAAATGTTTGATAAAATCATATATGATAATATTTTAATTAACATGAGCATTCATGCTCACATGACTTCCCAGGGAGGAGTAAAAGTGATGGAAAAAAGTCCTGTCTGTCCTGTCAGGTTATCACTGAAGGACTCTTTGAATGCTTAGGGTCTCCCTCCATTGGACCAACTGTAAATAATCTTCCTGTCATTGGACAGGGGGGGGTGGCTGCGGGATTTTGTGGTGATCTGGGTGGAAAAGCATTGTAAACCTCTTCTCTGTTGTTGCACAAAGAATTGTTCTCACCCGCTGCGTGTCATCTCTGGCTTTGTGCCAAATACTGTAGCAGCCCACCATGGCCCCTGTTCATAAACAGTACTAGTATCGGCTCTGAACTCTGTTCTCAGCTCACATCAGCCCGTGGAAAAAGGTTAAACAGAAAAGTGTTTTGGAGGAAAACAAGCAAGTCCCAACTGATTCCTAACTAAAGGGATGTGTCTGCAGCAATGTATTCTGAAGGATCGCAGAAAACAAGACAGTGAATTTACATTTTCGATTTGAATCTCAGTGGGTGGCCACTATGCACCACACCTAACAAATGCACACACCATGTCCTATTGTTTCAAGGTTATACGACCCCCTTCCTCTTCAACGGATGACATTTTTCTGTTGTAACAACTAGAGCCAGCCTGTGGTTTATTGCTATATCATCGCACTGGCAACCTGTTGATGTCTTATTGGCTGCCCTTTACGTTCTCTCTCCTACTGTTGCGAGGGCAACACAGATGGTTCTCTGCAGGTCCCCAGTTATGCCTCAAACTTTACTTGCTTGTTTACAGCACTTTTAAAGATCACAGCATGTGTTTTTGCTGGAGAGCTGGCATAATGTAAAATGTGTGCACATTCATCACATGCACATTCACATTTGAATGAACAAACCGTTCTACATATATAAATAAATGTCATGTACACAACACACATACTACTGTATCCAATCAATCAAAAAATCAGGAAGACACAGGTTAAGGCTCAATACAAACATTAATACAAATAATAGTCATTGCCAGTTGTAGACACTGACTTAGCTGGGAAGTATAATAAATAAACATGGTGGCAGAGGCGAAGACAGTAAGCCAAGAATCCAGAAGGTGAGAACAGCATTCATCCTATTGCGTTGTTTGAGGCTCCAAAAAGATAAAGATCAAAACAAAATTCCAGCTGTTTAACACCACAGTCAAGCCTGTGCTTCTGGGTGGTTCTGAGAACAGCCAAACAATGAAATAAGCAGAAAAGAAGGCTCACACATTTATCAATAAATTAATGCTTACGGATGATCCTACATCTGAGCTGGATGGACCGGGTTACTAATGTGGACCAGTGGAGAAGAACAGGGCATATCCCAGTGGAGGAAGATGTCTGAAGGCGGAGTTGGAACTGGGTGGGCCACACACACAAACCTACCAACATTAATCGCCAAGCACTGACCTGGGACCTGCAAGGGAAAAGAGGATCCTTGGAAAATGTGGTCTGAAGGGTGATTTATATTTAGTTGCGTGTCTGTGACGCTTTGTGTGCTGATCTATGACAAGACAGAACCAGCGAGGGATCCATGATAACTATTTACTCATTTATACTCTATACCATTGGTTCTCAAAGTGGGGTCCGGGGACCCCCAGGGGTACTTCAGGGGGTTCCAGGGGGTACCCAGCAAAATGTGTAAATATAGCATCAGAATAATTATGACCTTTTATACTTTGGCTATTCAAAAATAGCAGATATACAAGCTCATATCACGGCACCGAGTGCCGCGATATGAGCTTGTAGATCTGCTATTTTTGAAAAATCTTGAAAATTTGTGCAAATCTTTGAATATATATATATATATTTTTGTTCAAGGTTTTTTTTATTTTATATTTTCACATACAGGTCAATAACAAAAGGCATACAAAAACAGTGATGTTACCCCTCCCACCCCCCCAAAGTTCCCGCTCCGAAAGAGCCACAACCCTGGTATCTTATTGTACCATTAACACAAAGGACAATACAAACAAGTCAAAAAATAAATAAATACAAAAAATACAAAAAAATAAAGTATACACAGTAGTGAATATATATTTTTTAAAGCAAACATTTGTAACTCAAATCTTTGCTTCTGGGGGGTCCCTGGAACAAAATATTTTTAGATGGGGGTCCGCGGCCAAATACATATCATTTTGGGGGTCCTTGACATGAAAAAGTTTGAGAACCACTGCTCTATACACTTATATTGGTCTAAATGTATTTATTTATGTTGTGAGTGTTGTGCCGCATGGTTTTGAGTGTTGTTTTTTTCTCTCCATCCCTGTGATGTGAGTAATGACAGCAAGTCAGTTTGGGATGCTGAGTATTAGTCTTACCTGTCACACAGCATGTCACTTTTGGTTCACTTCAGCCCTGGCTGGTTGCAGGTAGTTGATACAGTGTACTTGTTGTCACATCACGGTCCATTTTATAAATTGACTGGAAGAGTGTAAACTGAGAGTGTAAATGCATGAGAGAACAGGCAGGGACGTGCACAGATAGACTCTAGGTGGTGCTAGAGCGTCTGCCCTTTGCCCTTTTGACCAGAAGTGCCCTTTTGAAAAAAAGTTTTTTTTCTCTTCAGTTTACAGCAGGGGTTTTCAACAGGGGGTCCGGGACCCCTAGGGGGTCCTCAGAGTTACTACAGGGGGTCCGCCAAATCTTTATGTGATATGATTTTTCTTTTTTACCATAACCACTCGAAACCTAGCATCCCTTTTCTGAGGAGAACTTTAGCCAAAAATAGCAGATCTAGGCTTGTAGATCGGCTATTTTTGGCAAAGAGGTATAGGTGTAGAGGGAAAAAAGAGCAAACCAAGTAAACAAAAACAAAGTATAATTTACTTGAGCACCTGCCCCTCAAAATGTCTGTGCACGCCACTGAGAGTGGAAATGCATGAGAGAACAGGAGTGCAAATAAATCAACATGCAGATTGTCCTCCTTTGCCTACAAGTCCCCAGTGAATCTTGTGTTGTGCGCCACTGTTTCTGTTGCACCTCCCCTGTGAGATGAGATTGAGATAAAGCTTTTTGAGTCTAATGAGACGAAGCCATCATGTCGCCCAGCGGCTCCCCATAAGCTTCATTCACATGCCATAAAGAAGGCCAAAATTCTTTCCACAGGCTATTGGAAGATGTCCCATCATAGCTTACAGTAAGAATGCAACTTTCTTTTTTTGTGATTTCATTATCTCTGGCAGGCTGGAAACGGCCAGGGGCGGCAGATTATGTTTACGCCAGTGTCCGTGTGTGTGTCTGTTTGACTCTGAGCAGCTGGATCGATCGGCATGAAACTTTGCACACATACAGTGTTCCCTGTAGGCCAAGGAAGAACATCTACCCCAAATGTTTAAATCAGCTTCATGATTGCGCTATAACAGGCCACTTCACATTTTGGTCTATAACTCTTGAACCATAGGTTGTATAATCAAAACTTTCCCTGGACTCCTTGGAACGTGACTCCCCATATAGGCCATGCCTATTTCCGCCTGACAAGATTTTCCGCCCTTTTGCGCTTTCTTCAAAACACACCTTTTGCTATAGCATTCCTACAAATTTTGTCCAAAACTGACACATCATTAAGATACACATTATCTCTTGAGTCATGTGATCAAGATGTATCAGTCATATCTTTCATATTCCATTCCGATTGGCTACGATTGGCTTCCGAACTAAATTTGATTCACACATTGAGGAGCCTCTAAACAATGGATAGAGGATTTCAATTCTACCTATAGGGGGCACCACAAAGGCTGCAAAAGTCACTGTTTGTTTGAGAATTTCTTTTTACCCCCAACAAATTAGACACAAATGGTCTTGTGAGTTAAGTGATAATGACCGTCAAACAGGGTTTTGATGCTCCATACCAATGCCTGTAATTGCCTTCACAAATGTATGGATAGGGCCAATAAGCTAGTTCAAATCCTACCTCTCCGACAGAACCGAGTACGTATCCCTGGGAGGAAAGAAATCCCTCAGCCCCAATCTATTCACACTTTACATGCTCCCCCTTCCACTGCTATGCTGATGGCACACAACTGATGACACACAACTTTTCTTCAGGATTAACCCACCCCCCTCTGCAGATCCACCATCTCCATCAGCCATGGACTGACACGGTGCTTAATAGGCACTAGACCAGCATCTCCTTCTCGGGCCACAACCTTTCCCTCTCACCCACAGTCAACAACCTGGGTGTGAAACTGGACCCTCAACTGCACCTTGAGGCACACATCAAACACCTCTGCAAAACCTCCTTTTTCCACCTCAGGAACATGCCAAACTGCCTTTGTCTCCTCCAGGCTGGATTACTGCAACGCACCACTCATCGGGATCCCTAGCAAGAGCCTGCAGAGGCTTCAGTACATTCAAAACAGCGCTGCTAGAATCCTGATGAGAGTGCGTACATTTTACCACATCACACCCACCCTCCGTTCACTCCACTGGCTCCCAATCACCTTCAGGACTGAATTCAAGATCTCCCTTCCGACCCATCAGTGCTTCCACGACAATGCCCCCCCGCCTACCTCAAAGAACTTCTCAAAATAAAACCCTCCACTCGAAAACTTCGCTCGTCCAACACCAACCTTCTCCAGACCACCAAGACCAATCTTCGTACCAAGGCTTTCGGCTCCACTGCCCCACGTCTGTGGAATGCCCTCCCCGACCACTTGAGAGCGCCACAATCTACCGATGCTTTTAAAAATGACTTAAAACATACCTTTTTAACAAAGCTTTTTCATATCATCTTTGAATTCGTTTTTTAATCGATCTTTTTCCCTTTCTTTTTCTCCTCTCTTTTTCTTGTTGTTTTTGCCCTGGCTTTGTTATTTTTGTGCCTTTTGATTTAACCCTGTAGAATTTTTTGATTTCCAGAAATGTAAAGTGCGTTATAAATAAAGATATTTATCATTATTATTATTATTATTTCTTACCAAAAAACACCATATATCATGAACACATGATACTCAAATTGGGTCCTGGCCTGGTCCGATTGACCCAGGGGGAGCTGTGATCGATCCAGAAGCCTTCCGATTACCAAACAGCCGCTTTACCTCCTGAGCCACTTATCTCCCCATATTCTGTACACTACGCACTCACCATTACTGCTAAAAAGGGTTGACCCTTCATTGTTTTTCTTAAACTGTGCTAATTATTTTTACTAGACCATACCCGTAGGGGGATATGAGCGCCCAAAGTGTGCAGTTTGGCTTATGCGCTGTGAACAGAAGTTTGTACTCTGTAGTGTGTACACACACGCACATCCCGTCGCCACGTCGTGGAGGCACAGAACACACGCAAACACCTGCGCATGTACACATCTAACAGCCGGAGCCGTCCCCCGTCGCCAACACACACGCACGAGCCGTCGCACACACACACACAGACACAGACACACACACACACACACACACACACACACACACACACCCCTCATGTGGCCAGAGCCGTCCCCCGTCGCGAACACACACACACAGGCGTCGCGTGAACACAAACAATGTACATTCTGACACGTGCCTCCCCAACGCGCATGCACACGTGCGTGTCCACGCATACACGGCCGCGGACCCGAGTTGTGGTGCGATCATCTCCCCCCCACCCCTCCCCCCAGACACACACACACACACCACGGAGGCGAGAAGCAGACGGCAACAGTGTAAAAAACGCTAATAAACAGCTGAGATGTGATGAATTTGAGAAACGGGCTTCGCAGTTAAGTTCAGATGGTAATGGTCAATGGCTGTGTGCAAATTCAGAGCAATTGCTCCAGCCACTGACAGAGGCGTATTGGGGCCAACGAGGCCATGGCCCGGTCTGTGTAAACCCAGATCAGCCAGGGGGAAACAACAAAAAATCAACATAACAACATTAGCAGCCCCTCACCCTATAAGTCGCCTTTGTTTTCAAATGGGGCTCATTTGCATTCGGCCGAATTGTTAATGAGTGGCCATTCAAAGTTAGAATTCACCATACGCTACTGGCCACTGAGGAGAAACGGGCACACAGTTTTGCTGACACGAAGACACGATGGCCACAGAGGTTTGTCAAATTATAGGAGCATAAGCAGTATTATATTCTTGTTATATTGTATTGGGATTTTTACCACAGTCTGCGGAACATGCCAGTGCCACACATTTTGCTGTTTGTACTGTACCTGTATGACAGAGTGTATAATAAACCCTCTTGAATCTTGAACTTACTTTTCACTTACTTGTTTACTGTTTAGTGTTTACTGAAGGCAACAGTGGGCATAAAAATATTACAGTCCTGCAGCTCCTGCTGTCTACAATGAGGTTTAGGAACCATGCCGTGTCATGCCAGCCGGTGGTGTTTGCTCATGTATTAGAGCCATTTGCTGCCTCTTTCTAATTATTGTTGTCATAACTCACTTTTGTGGGACTTTAATCTCCAGCTGGGCATGAATAAGTCCATTACTGTAGAAAAGTGCCAAAGATCATAGAACTCCTTGCATTATACCTGAGTTATACCTCTCCATTCATCATCTCCTCAGCAGATTTAACGAGGTACAGTCCAAGGGCCACCCTTTAGAAAGATCCTTTTTGTTTTATGCTCTTTATTATTTTAATGAGTCCATGGCAGCGTCTAGTTGGACAGAGGACATCCTAAGCCCACTATCCTACTGCTCATAAAGCCTGCGGCAGGTGGGGCAGAAATCTGTGCCAAAAGCAAATGTGAAATGTAAAGCTGTAATGGAGGTACGAAAAGAGTATTGAAGGGGAAAGGAGAAGAGTGTGTGCTGAGATAAACTTTGGCATCAGATACCTGGCAACCGAGGCTGATGTCCACTCAGTCAGGCCTAACATGCAATGCCGAAAGAAAGCACTCAGCCCACGGGTAGCAGAAGAGCTTTCCAATATTAAGCACCACAACATAATTTAATAGAATATCCTCCTGGGAATTTTTGTGCTTGACTTAACGCATGTACAATATTGAAGTTCCATTAAACTGTGGGCATAACTGAAATTAAGAGAAGTCATTTTGTTTATGTGGTTCTATGAAGTAGTCACTGTTTGGCCAGTGGGGTGGGAGTGAGGTTCAGCGTTGTAGGTGCTGCAGCCTAATGAATGGAGTTATCCACTCACGGCATGGATTGCTCCCAAATTGCCATGGTATGATTATGCTAATGCAAAATGCATTTATTGGAGTACTGTCATTTATCAAAATTAAAAGGAAAAAATGTTCCTAATGCCAAAACAATATGACCACACTGCTTATTTTGCATCGCAAAATACCCTGTATTTAGCATAATAGTTAACATTATACTTACTGTACACCTTTACAGGATCTCCTGCCTACATAAAATACTAAGATGATAATGATGTGACAAATACTGTATAATGATGTGTTTTGAAATGAACCTCTTATTATTTAGACTATTGGATCTGACTCTTTGGCATAGCTTTTTTAGATTATCTATTATTACACAGTAAAAACAAGTCATTTAAGTATAATTTCCCCAGATGATATTTGAAGTTGTCCTCTAATACAAACTGCCACGCCCCTGATATAACAGGATATAACAGCCTTGTACTGTATTTCCATCTTACTGATATGCAGACCAACTAGCAAGGATCCGTTTTTGAAAATTAAGCCAATGAGGAAGTCATTAAAACACTGCAGTTCTCATTAATTGCCTAAAGGGTGTCGCTATTTCCACTCCTGCTGGTTGCAGAAGAATTAACACTCCATTCAAGTGAATGGGTATTTTGCCGGACTTAACACCGTTGTAAACAGTTAGTAAACATTGTCTACCGTCCCCTTACCAGCGAAAACGGCGATTTTACTGTACCTTTATAAAATCATGGTTGAAGTCATTCAATGAAAGTCACTCACCAGCGCACAAAGCACCCGGAAGAACACTCTACTTCCGCATTTTCCTTCATTTCAGCCAATAGCATTGGTTTCCTGTTGCTTTTCGGGACCAGAAGATGGTGGATTTGAATTCTCTGAAATAGTGGCTTTAAAACGGGTTTGTAGAAAACAATGGGTGACGTCACCGTTCTCTGTGTCCATTTTCTTTTTTTTTACAGTCTATGAGCCCAACACATCACTCTGCTATACTCTCACCACTAGGCCTAGTAAACAATACCATAGTAGCAAACAAGTATGAAGTATGATTGATTGATAGGGTGCTGCATTAAAGAGGCATTTGTGGTTGGGGGATTTTACTCACATCTGATCTGGGAACAACCACTGTTTGCTAAGAAAACAACTACCTGCTAAGAAAGCAGGTAGTTATTTACCCAAAGATGCTTATGGGTAAGCTAAGTATTACAGGATGATCCAATTATTGTGCTGCGATTCTAAAAAGGGCGTTTCATGCCTAAATAAGTTGTTGCTTGTTTGTATAAATTGTACCGCATCATTTCAACAGCTGTTATCTAAGCAAACAACCGACATGAACTGTGCTGACTTTCTTGTTCTTGGCTTTCTTTTTCACTTGTGGCTCTTTGAGCTCAAACTCTGTTGGATGCAAAGAAGTGTCTCCACTAGAATATACATCAGAAGGTTGTAGGAGTGGGTAGGGGGCTCAGGCAATTACAGGACCAAAGTTGCAGACCTTGCCTTCACCCTGCTCCCTGGAACCATATTAAAAAAGCATGAAAGGAAAAGTTGCGAACCCACTCCATCCATGTTGGACAGAGATTAGTTATCTGCTATCCACCCCCTCACTCCTACGGGGACAGAGCGCAGCCACAGAGTGACCTTCAAAGAAATTATGGCACGGAGGGATACAGTAAGACATGCACACATTACACAGCATGGATATACAAACCACACACACACACACACACACACACACACACACACACACACACACACACACACACACACACACACACACACACTCTATGTATGTCCCCTAAAAAGTAGACCAATCAAATCACAGTCTCTGCTGCTACATGCATGACATCACAAAACTAAAGTTGACACTATTCTCCCCGTACAACCAGGAAATGTCATGAAGTGAAACTCGTGAAGAATGTGAGTTGTATCGGAGTTGATAATCAATACATGTAAAAATCTGTTCTCCAGCAAATGCCTTATTTGCTCCAACAATGTTCAACAAAGTTTGCTATTTCCATTTGCCCAAACTGGCGATGTAGACCGTCAACACACACTAGTTGACATGGTTGCAACTGGCCAGTATGACAATGCGGGGAAGATGCCATCTGGAATTTCCCTGTATAGTGGGCCATTGCCACTGAACACCATGTTAGTGCTGCTTCATTCACAAACGGCACACCTAGTGGCCATTGGCTAAAGAATGGACAGAGAAGCCATTGCCTTTGTCTTGTTTTTATTTCCCTATTATGTGTACTACGTACTAGGGGTGTTGGAAAATTTTGATTCATGTAAGAATCGCGATTCTTATTATCAACGACTCAAAAGATTCATCGATTATTATTATTATTTTTTGGTTAAATTTACAGGAGTTTTTACTCTATGGTGTTTGTGATTGTAAATGTAAGCTTACCAAAATCACAGTAAACATTATTATGTCTTCAGTCATATTCAAGGGCTTTTTTAAAAAGTGTCCAGCTGACGCTCGTTGACGCTCATTAATTTGACCCCATGAATCGGTATCGAATTGTGAGATAGCAGACGATTCACATCCCTACTTCGTACATCACAGAGGAACATACTGTCACACATAGTACAGGGACAACAGAACCACACATCCAGTGTAAGGTAACGGTGCAGGCCAGACCAACAGAAGCTCTAGTTATCTACATTACATTCAGCATCCATTCATCCAATCACAAAGTATAATTAAGGTAGCCAGCATTTCCTTTGCTATGGCTGTGCACTGACTATTCAATGTCATCCCACCATGTAATGCAGGTTCCAATTAAATCCTAAATGTATTCTGGGTGCAACAGAAGGCTTCAATAAGCCTCCCAGGAATTCCCCGAGAGCGCAAGTGTCAATGACAATTACTCATCTAAATGAACCGTGGAGTCTGGTCAATACTGTTCCTAATTTTCACCACTTCTTAATTTCATCCCTCACTTTCTTTCTTTTCACTCTCATCACCTCTGGGATCTGCTTAATATCAGCCAGTGAGAGAGGCAGAGGAACAATGAGGCTGTGACATTTCTCATTTGTGCCACAGAATACCCGGTCTTGCCTTCCTTTCATTGCTATCCACCCTTGGTTGTTGTCAATTTGCATAAAAGCTGTGTGTGTGTGTGTGTGTGTGTGTGTGTGTGTGTGTGTGTGTGTGTGTGTGCGTGTGCGTGTGCGTGTGAAAAAGAGCAGGAGATGGGGAAAGTAAAAGTGGGTAATGTGTTTCTGATATTCTATCCGTGTGGCCGTGGTGGCGTGACTCTGGGGTAAAGGAAACACTCGTCACTCTGGATTTATGAGCCAGAGACGACAGTGTCTCTGCATGGCGGTGGATCAGTGTCGATGTGGCTTGTTTGAAGGGCTAGAGAGGCTGAGAAGAAAGCTCCAGAGACCAAAATGTGCTTTGAGTTAATGGAGTAACACACTGAGTACACATGCCGCTTCTCACAGTAGCTGGAACATTCTGCCGCAGATGACACCAACACACTTTTTGGCACGCTGGCTTTGTTTTGATGATGTTGAAGGGTTGTTTGCGTTGGAAATTGTCTCAAAACGTGCTGGGGAAATACTGGAGGCCATTTTCTTTCAGTGTGTTGTAATCAATAGCAGTGAGTTGAGCATGTAATCAGAAGTGAAGCTGACGATATCTAAGGCAGCTCACTAAGTGCAAAGAAAAAGTAATTCAGCATGTTGAATTCAGAAAGTATTTTGATCTGAAGTGACTGCAGTTTGACTTCACATCAGAATTCATAAGATTTTCATGAAAGTAGCAAACTGAGATTTGTAAATAAAGAACTTCTGTGTTAAATGAATGTTCTTTCTGATGACACACTGACTTTGACTTAACAGATGTTCCACCTGTGCTGACACACTCATGAAACCTATGTAATGAGAACAACGTATACAATCTTCTTCTATTGCAGGGAAAATGTCAGACGTCCGTGCGATCAGGAAGAGGCAACAGCTGAATAATTTGGTTGCCATGGTAATGGAGCTGGCCAGAACTGGTCAGACCGTGGTTGATTTCTGCAGTGGAGGGGTATGTACATTATAAACATGTTCATCCCTCACTCTGTCCATATGTCTGTACATCCATCCATCCATCTATCTAGCTGTACTCTCCACATTTTCATGATCTTTCCCTTAGCCAAACAGTTCTAACCTCTCTCTTTCTTTAAATTGTCTATTCATCCACCTCTCTGATTGTCATATTTCTCAACTCAACTACATTGTCACAAAACAGGTGTACAGTTGTAAAAAAGTGGGTGAAAGTTGACAATAACTTTTATACTCATGGAAATCTTGTTTATTTCCCTCGTACTGTAATTGTAAGGGACATGCATTTGTAGTATGAGAAGCCACAGCTGAGTACTGTATGTTTGTTTGCGCCCATGTATAATTTGCCAAATCTTCTCTGACAATGCCAAACAACAGCTTATTCTGCTGTTGCTATTGACTCTTGTTTGGTGTTGATTTGTGGTTTGGATGATTGAAGTATATCAGTAACAAGGACGAAACAAGACATATTGGCAATTTTACATTAATTTCTACCAAATTATATAATATAAGGTGCGTGAAATACAGTATTTACATAAGATGCGTGATAAAAGGCAGTAGAAAATGAGGCAGTTAAAATAGCACCAGATGTGATAACTTTATGTACTAAGTTGCATGGCATTAAGGAACCTATCAATAAAATGAGGTAATTAAAAAGCAGCAACTATTTGCAACTTGCAATTAGGTGACAAATTACCAAAAGAAGCCTTACAATGAGTTAACACAGGTTCAGCTCAATTAACAGTAGGACAGGAGACTTGGCTTATTTGGGTTTGAGCCTGAGGCATTTTGGTTACTGGACAGTTTGGTAACCTTGCAATGAGTCGGACAGCAGAAGAAAACAGTTGATTTCATTTCTCTTGTTCTCCTACAGTATGTAATTTATTTTCTCTACTCTTCCTCTGTTCTTTTGTCCTCTAATCTTTTCATTTCTTGACTTTGTTCTTTTGCTTTGCGTTTGTCTTGGTTTCTTGCTGTGTGTTTGTGGTTATTATAGTGATGAAACAGTGCTTTGTGAGGAGCAGCAGTACCCACTGGACCTGGCTGATGGTCAACACTTGGGGATTGCTGATCACAGAGCCTTTTGATGTTCCCTATGTGGTCTGCTGTTTCTGCTCTCTGTCTCTGTGGCTTGAATTCATTTTTCATTTGTATTCTTCTCAGGGTCATGTTGGGATAGTTTTGGCTCACACACTTCCAGATTGCCAGGTAATGATTATGTGTATAATGATTATTTAATCACTACAAATACTATACAGTACTATACAAATAATGTTTATTATTGTCACATATCAATTTTCATATAACTTATAAAACGTATAAAAAGGCAATTGATGTGAGACGTCATGGTTAATTGTGTCTTCTTACCGTAGTTTTTATTTATCACATTCTGTGGAGCTACGTAACTGTTTTGAGAACAAATCAAGAAATATGTATTATTTTCCTACTTTATTATTTTTCTATCTTTACATTTATGACTCTCTTCCAGGTGATCCTCATAGAAAACAAGGAAGAGTCCTTGGTTAGGGCCAAGAGTCGCAGTGCAGAACTGGGTCTGACCAACATAGGCTTCATTCAGGCCAATTTAGACTACTTCACTGGCCCCTTTGACATTGGGGTGAGTACACTTAGCAACAGAAGCAGCTCACTCGCTTTTGTTGTTTTTTTGCAGAAATGCACTACATTAGAACTGCATTCCTCCAACTCTTCTACCACTGAGAGGAATTAATCTGAGCTTTGAAATGTTGCCATCAGAATCAGGAAAATTACGTGACTGACAAACATTTATGAATGGCAATTATGCTGTTCACATGCTCTGTGCTTTCTTGTGTAATTTCACTACCTTATACAGTATGTAACAATCACAATTTACCATGGTTTGTTAATATGAGTTTCTGATCAGCACTGCACATAGTAAAATCCTCAGTTTCAATTTAACTCTGAGATTTTTACTGTACAGTCATCACATAACAAACAGGAGCTGTGTCACTTCCATCATTGTTCAGGACCTGAGCCTGTAGTCCCAACATACGATTATTTTTGTCTCAGACAAAGCAGAATGTGGCCATTATTTCCCTTTCCTGAGCATTAGAAAAATAATGAATAATGTTACCTCCCCAACTGCGGGACAAAGGTTGTTACCCCCATCATCATTAATGCTGAGGATGACCTTTTCCAGCAGAAATCATTAAGGGAAATATTTTCCTCTCTTTGCTTTCTAGTGCATTGTTCAATTCCTGTGTGGTTCACTTCCTAAAAACAAGGGGCATGGACTTGTATTTTCGGCTGGACTTGTATTTTCAGTAAAGGTCTCGGGAGTAATCTTTGGAAAGGAAGCATGTTTTTTTAACGAAAGCAGAAACTGTTGCCTGCCATTTCAGTTTATAGAGTCAGCTTGGCCCCATTACCCTGAACTTCCTAATTCATCAAATATTCTTAGCACCAGCATCTCTGCCAAGAGATTTCAAGATGTGTCTGTTTGTGTGGCCAACTACAGTGCCTGACCGTACTTCATAATGATCTTGGTTATTTCCACTCAATGTGTTGTAGCACAGTGTGACTGATGATTGACTTATTTGACTAGTTTTATTGATTTATTTTTGCCAGAGGGACATTCTGTTTATTTAACTGGAGTTAGAACCAGCACTTATAAATACTCTTTGCAAGTTTCAACACTCACCACCTACACTACACTTTCTATTGACTAAACGCCCACCTTGCTCTGTGGTGCTCTTGACTTACCGTAACTGCATAATTACTATCAATTTAGTGCAAACAGGTCCTTAATTATGGTTGTGACTGTGTTGGAAGATTCACTGTGCAGCACAAGAACAAGCACTGTGGAGTTTCGTTTTTCACTCGATGTGAAGTGAATCTCTTGTGTTTTCTTCTCTCTCTCTCGCTCACTCGCTCTCTCTCTCCCTCTCTCTGTAGTTCGGCAATAACAAACTGACTCTAGGAGACCTCAGTGCTCAGTTTGTGTTTCAGGTCACTATCTTCTCGCAGGCACGTTAAAAATATTGGTCTGTCTTGGCAGAGTCATACCCTACTTTCAGAAAGAAGGAGCTGTGCTAGTAGCTCCTGTGCCTCTCTCGTTCTCACCCTCCCCGGGACAAACAGGAATATGTGTGTACCTGCTGTAATTAGAAGGAGCCATTGTTCCAGCCTGGCCATTCCACAGAGACCAGCTCCACTTGGAGGAAAAACAAACAGTGCAGAATATAGTCTTCTCCTCATTGCATGAGGGTATCAAGTCTTTCCTCATACACATGTACTCACACACATGCTGGTGACACAGCTCACACAAACACGCCTACGAACACATGCACATTGTTTGACACTACTACTCACCAGGAAGGAAGCACATAACACTTACTTACAAATATTTATTCAAAGCAAGTATATTTGTCTCATTTCGCTCACTTGCCTTGCTTCTCATTTGCAACACCCTACTTTGTTAGGTTCTCCCTTTGCTGCACCTAATCACCCGAAAGATGTTCCCATCTGACAACGCTGTGCATTACACCAACTGTCATCCTGTAGCCCTGTATTAACCCATTCAAACTGGGAACCATCTGTATCATTTTCGATTTCATTGGCTATTCAAAAATAGCACCGAGTGCTGCGCTATGTTGTATCTTGTAGATCTGCGATTTTTGAAAAATCTTTGAATATATATATTTTTAAAGCGAACATTTGTAACTCAAATCTTTGCTTCTGTGGATTCTACAAATGTCTTCTAACAGTTTTTTGTAAAAACCTATGTTGCTATATCAGTGGTTCTCAAACTTTTTCATGTCAAGGGCCACCGAAAATGCAGCGGACCCCCATCTCAAAATATTTTGTTCCAGGGACCCCTCCAGAAGCAAAGCGTGTCACTCTGTGCCGCGCTATGAGCTTGTATATCTGCTATTTTTGAATAGCCAAAGAAATCGAAAATGTCACAGATGCGTTCCCGCTCTTAAAGGGTTAAACATGCTCCCATTTTTAGTCCCACATTCAATTAATGAAGCTAATTAAGTAATTTCAGAGGCATAGCTATTCTTAGACAAGCTGTACTCTGTAATCCTGGTTGTGTGTGTGCCAGGTGTGAGACTGTTATCAGGGGTATGGTATACTGTAGATGGAGTATATTTAGCCTGTCATCCCTTCTCCAGAGGGACAAACAGTGAACCAGGGCCCCTGAGGCAGGGAGCCGCTTGGAATGCTGGGCCCCTTGGCAACATATCAACACTGGATGCCCGAAATATGTTATGCCACAAGATCCATAAACAAGGTTCCTGTCTGTGGGCACCTATGGGATCCCAGGGGCCTTGAAATCTTGCAAAGTTTTCTTCCTGTTTGTCACCAGTGTTATGAGGTATGGGAAGTTGTGGAGTTTATAGATTTTGCAATTGATCTTGATTTTGTTTGTGTGTAAATGCCATCACATATCATTTGTGTTATGCTATGTTGGCTTATAATCTATTCTACCAATTGATCTTTTTTTTAAGGGGAAAAGCTACATTGATTTGATTTCACTTAGTCTTGTGTTGGTGGCTGTTGATCATTCGTAAGAGGACTTCTTCTTGATCATTGCCAGTGCCAATTCCACAGGATTTCTGTTTTGCCTGTTCTTTCTTTTCTTTTTTGTTCCTTGTTTCTAGAATTTCATTTGTGGTAAGAAAAGTATGGCGATTTACCCACTGGCCACTGGAAACTGATGTGATCTTTATGCTCAGCTCTTTGACCTCATCTTGGCTTGAAATGTGAACTTGTTCTCAACAGAACATAATCACCACTGGATTGGAGTTGAATATACAGTACATGGACTTAG
This sequence comes from Gymnoscopelus microlampas, assembly GCF_963454915.1. Taxonomy (NCBI): domain Eukaryota; kingdom Metazoa; phylum Chordata; class Actinopteri; order Myctophiformes; family Myctophidae; genus Gymnoscopelus; species Gymnoscopelus microlampas. The sequence goes on from NC_139939.1 coordinate 36,975,545, forward strand.
ATTAAAATAGAAAATAATAGAAACAAACCATACAGTTTTTCTTTCAGCTTCCAAATGTTTGATTAAAAAGAGAAAATAATTATTACACCACACATAAATAGAAAACATAAATGCATTCAAAACACCATGACACACAAGGACAACAGAGCTGGCAGCGTGTTTCAGGTCATATCCAGTCCACTTCCTGAAAATAATGTTTTTATAGTCAGAGTACCTGTGGTGGTAACTTATCCGTTACCACACATTAGTCATTGTATAGTTAGTGTATACATCACACTCTTGGTCAATGCACACACACACACACACACACACACACACACACACACACACACACACACACACACACACACACACACGCGCATATGAACATGCACAGAGCAGGATCATTTTATCATTTTAGGGATGAATTTGATAATGTTTACCAAAGTTTACTTGCAAGGTACTGTACATAGACTGTCTCTTTGTCTCTTAAGTATTAGCTTGGTAGCTTGTCTTGTCAGGTCCATATTGAAGGTGATATTGGATCTGTGTGAAAGTCAAACATAACAAGAGAAAATGAACAGCTGAACGTAGAACAAGCCAAAAAAACTAACAAAAGAAAATATATTTTGAAAAGTAATAAGCACCTCACCATTACACAAGGGTGTGATGTAAGATATGCAGTGTTGTTACAGCTGGCAGTGCAGATGGAGTCTGTTGTCTCCAAATGCGTAGGTATAATTACACAGCCTACAGTGAATAATGAGTTCCCATTATTTCCTGCTTTTAATTATTGAGTGAAATATGCAGATAAAACTTCCCCCCGGAAACAATCCCACAGACAGTTGTGATTCATAAAGAACATGCTTTTGGAAATGGCCCTGGGTCCTTAATGGTTGCAAATTCATCCCTGATTTATGCTGTGCTTGCATTACAATGCTTGGGGGAGATACAATAGCACTATAGTAAATGATATGAACGATTTATTTATTAAAGGTTATTTTAAGCTATTTTCACTGTTTCCGACAGCATGCAGTCCAGAGTAGTGATTCCCAGATTGCTTTCACCTTGAGTCACCAGGTCTAATTTAGCCTCGTTCCCGGTCTTTACTCATCTGCGAAGAGAAAAGCTTGGTCACAACCCAATGCAGAGAGTGTCTATAGGGGCGGGACTTCGGTCGGACGTATTTCCTCCATAAACTATCTTTTTCGACCAATCACAACACTCGTTTCATTATCGGAGAATGTAAACAGATTTGTAAAGCGTCAACGGCATTTCCTTGGGCCAGTGTCTAACTACAGTAGTCTCTGACGGTCAGGATTGGGAGCCACGTTTTTAGAGGGTACAATAGTGAGAGGGACAGGAAATCCAAACGTCTATGACTTGTTCATAGCCATGTAAATATTAGCCGCAGAAGTACAGAGGGTAGGATTGTCACACGAAAGTTTGATTTAAAAAAATTATACAAATAAGGTAATTATTCCAAAATGCTAAAACTGTGCTTTGGAACAGGTCGGTCATTATCTAAAGTATGCATGATTTGTATGCAGTGGGCAAAAACATGCAAAACGGTATACTCCTTCTAATTAATCAAGAAACTTCTCCAAATCTTACATGGCATTTTATGACAGATTCTAAATATATATTCCTATTAGAAAAAAAAGATGTTACATCGTTAAATCCCAAGTTTACATGATAGACGAGGAGGGTAAAGCAGATTCATTCTAATTAGCTGTCCAAAAATGTTGTCAGGATGGAAATATAAGCCATTTCCCCCATGTAGTGAACTGCATACTGTATATCCATGGATGGTTCAAAATGAGCTATGGGCTTGAAAGAGACACAAGTCCCCACTGGTTGACTGCCTCTTTTAAAAACTTCACATCCAAACAAGTGCAAATCCTATTAGAGAGGAATTTAATTTGGAATTCCACACTGATTAATATTTGGTATAATGCATTTGTGTATTTTTGTAATAATAACACTATTGCATATTGTGTATCGCCTACTTTTAAGGAGAGCATGCAATATATCCTGTATAAATACATTAGCATTGTTTGATTGTGTGATTGCATTCAATAATACTAAATAGTTTAATAAAGATCACAACATAGGAATGATGTCCAGGTTCAAGCCCACATTACACCTGCGACAGCACAATGGGCCATCCTGGAATATTTTGGTTTTAATCGTTATTTATCCCTTTTACACCTTCCCATTACCGTCATATAGTTACACATGCTCAACATGCTTTAAACGTGTATACGCTCCCTTTTGTGTCAGACTGCTAATGCAGTAAAATCCTCAGCGTTAATTAGCCACTTAAGCCCTATGTACTTTGTTGGCCAGAGTCCCCCGGGGGTCTAGACTCTGCCCCCTCTCTACACCTCTACATGCTTTTAGATCTGCCATTTTTGCCAAATGCTCGCCCCCAGAATAGGGATGCTAGGGTCCAGGCAGGCATGCAATGCTCATTTGGCATGTTCTTGGACTCCATTTCAATGACGTGACGCGCACGTCGCTTAACACCTACACTGCAAGTCACACAATGGACAATTGATATGCATCTAGGCTTATTCCTATGTTAAATCGCTAGGTGTGAGTCGGGAGCCTTTGAAAACTTTGTTGAGGTGCGAATTTAAAGTAGTTTTAAATCTATGCGTGTGCCTGCGTGTGCTTCTGGTCAAATAGGTTCCGTCCAGTGAGCATTGCACCCCTGGGTCCAGGTGTTAGTTATGTGTAAAAACCCAAAAAGGGGCCAATTTGGATCTGTAGAGTCCATTTGGGTAAATTTTCACAGGGTTTGAATGTGTAGAGCATATACAATCTGGTTTTGATCAACCCATGACACTGCCAGTTGTTTTTTTTCTCCCTCCTTCTTCTTTTTTTTTGCAGATACTGTTGGCTTATTATATTGGTTAAGCTACAATGGCTAAATTCTGCCAAACCATTTCCAAGGAGAGCTGGATGCTGTCCTGAGAAATGTTCCCCTGTGCTGAGTTCTAGACGGCTTTAATGAGTTGGCCCTCGGTACTGTGTCTGTGTCTGTAAGTCTTACTTCAGTATTTAATAATGGGTACTGATGTAGCCACTCTCCTGTCCCATGTTTGTCTCTCCTGTCGCATCTTTTGACAAAGCCCTAGCAACCTTAGTTTATTTGGCAAAACATATAAAGATCTTTTTGGTCTTGATTCTTAGGCTTTATATTGTACCCTAATCTCTGTGGCTGGAGTCCCTCTTACTAGACGTGAACTTCTGTTCTGTGGTGTTGTCATGGCGACATACATGGGTCTAGACTCTCCGACACCAACGGACGGATCTTTGGTGGGCAATATGCAAGAATGTCAACGTTGGCCTGGAGGTAGAGAAGCTGACTAATAGCTAAACGGTGCCAGTGGATTCTTTGTGCTGACGGCAGGATGTATTCCTGCCATGAGCTGGAGACAGTGAACTTCCATGACATCCTGGGCTGACCAAGATGCTAATGCACCATGTGTAGGACATTTGTGTGTGTGTGTGTGTGTGTACTGTACGTGTGTGTAGTGTGTGTGTGTGTGTGTGTGTGTGTGTGTGTGTGTGTGTGTGTGTGTGTGTGTGTGTGTGTGTGTGTGTGTGTGTGTGTGTGTGTGTGTGTGTGTGTGTGTGTGTGTGTGTGTGTGTGTGTGTGTGTGTGTGTGTGTGTGTGTGCACGCATACGTGCCAATGACCCAGGTAAACTTCACAATGAAGAAAGCCCACACACTCCTATGCTCCAGTAAAATGTATTTGGCAGTGTTTTCGAGCCTGGGCTTTTCGTCAGGCCAAACTGTGGGTTTGACCTGATGAAGAGCCCAGGCTCGAAATGTTGTCGTTGTTTTATTGGAGCGAGTGTGCTGGTTCTATTCTTCTTTATGGTCATACAGTATCTGAACCCTGCACCCGGACAAGTGATGTGTGTATTCTATTTGCTTTTTAAACTTCCCAATGAACACATTTTATTCAACAGTCATTCAACAGGTCCCAGCCTTTTAATCAATAAGAATGGCAATGTTTGGCTAGCTGATGAGGTCACATTTGATTTGTTTGATAATTGAACATGATTGACTGATTATTATGACTGATAAGTGTGTTTGAATCCTGTACAACAAACACACTCCTAAAACAAATCAGATGTTGTATGAAGAAGATAGTCATTTTTCCTTGGGAGTTTGCAACTGCCACATGGAATTGTATCACATCCCTCAAGTCTTTCATCATGTAAATGATCAAGAATGATCAAAACTTGCTCATTGTATAAATTACAACGGAATTGTTGGATTTGTGTTCAGCTGTTAGTCTTCACTTCTGACTGTATTCCTTGGATAGTTGGAGCTCCCTCCTAGAGACTGAGACATCTAATAACATTGCTTGGTAAATTCAGCTGCAAAACATACAGATAGCCGTAGGCTGTTTTCTCTGCCTCTCCATCTACCAATATCTAAGGACTCCAGGGCTAATGGCCACATAGCCATCGTCACACACAGTTTCCCCTGCTCAATGGGAAGCCTGAGGCATCCGTCCCTCAGCTCAGCATTTTGTCCTAACTCCTTATGTCCACAACTTTTGAAAGCCTGTATGCATTTTTAATCTGCAGCCCTAGAATAGGGAAACGATGGGAGTGATTATGTGGTTTTAAAATGTTTTTGTTTGCAATTGGTGGCAAAGATGTATTTACACGGAGACATTTGACAGTAAAAAGCGTGTGTGTGTGTGTGCGTGTGCGTGCATGCGTTCATGCGTAGTATCTATGTCTATCTGCCTGTCTGTGCTTGTGTCTGTACAACAAACACACTCCTAAATATACATACATAGACATGTCTTTATGTCTATGTATGTCCTATTGGTTTTGTCTCTACCTGCGTGTTCCTGTGTATGTCACTCAATCAGTTAGTATGTACTCAATAAATGTTGTTTTACAGGTGGCCCTTCACGCGTGTGGTGTTGCGACAGACATGGTGGTAGGACACTGTATCCAGGCTGGAGCATCCTTTGTGGTCAGCCCCTGTTGCTACGGATTCATTCAGAACACTGTCAAGTTCTCCTTCCCCAGGAGGTCTGTCATTGCTCTCCACACAGCACTCTTAATCACTTTCAAACTGGCATCACCATGTTAGGCATTTAACTGTAGGTGAAATTGTTCCCAACATTTCAAAAGATTTACGACAGGGAGGACAAGAGGATACAGCAAGGTGGCAATTTCAACCTGTAGATGGCAGCAGTGGCAGCACTGTATATTTTCGTTTTTTTCTATATCCCTGCCAACGTTTAAGCATATTAATCTAGGCTCGAATAGAGACTATTATCTATAATAGATACTACAAACACACACACAACCAAAAAAAATGCAGTGAGATACACATCCGTCACACAAGTGCAGGTGGACATGAAAGCAATGAATGAAATTGCTCTAAGTTGGCCTTGATACACACCATCTGGGAGCTGTCGCACGCTGCAGCGCGCTGTCTGTACTCCCTGCACAGCGCGTGAACAACACCCTCAGACATAAGAACAGACAAAGAAAGTCAGTTTTCGACTGTTAAGCTATGTGTCACACTCACAAATGTCACCCTGTGTGTGTATTGAAATGCACAATGTGCTGTAGACTTACATAGTGGTACAGCTGCTTCATATTTTAACCAGATCATAGAATTTCATACATCAATCAAGATTTGAAAGATACGTTTATGATACAGTATAGGGAAGAAAACAAGAACAGCCAACAGTCGTACTTAATAAGACCTAAACCTGATAGATTGTATACCATGTAATAACATATATTTCAGAATAAGGCCCTCTCAGGCATTGCTTGAACTGTTGGTGCCAATCAGCTTACTGTTGTCAGAATTATAACATCTGTTGTGTGTTGTCAATATTAATTGTGTTATAACCTCAGGTTTACCACTGACCAACATGTGTGTCCATACCAGCTACATTTGTACACTCTCTGAGTTAACTTCACAACGATTTTACTGTGTACCAATCTTAATTTCAGTGGTGCGATGTTTTGTTCCATTTCACTACACGGCAAATTGCGCCCTCGGGTCTATTTCTACACTCTCAGTTCAATTAAATCAGTACTGTACTTTTCTCTGGTGGTCTCTTTGACCTGTGTTCTTTCCTGCTGCGTCTCTGACTGTTCTGGACCTTCTCCTCTCATGCTCCGTCTGTCTCCTCTCACATGCTCATTAGTCTCCTCTCTTTCCATCATCCTTTCACCCTCTGGTTCTTTACCTTTCTCTCTCTCTCTCTTTCTCTCTCCCTCCCTCCACGTCTCCCACTTTCTCCCACTCATTCTTTCTATCTCTCTCTCTCTCCATCTCTCTCGACTGTCTCTCCTTCTCTTTATCTGTCTTTCTCACACATACACATAAACCTACTCATTTCCATGCAAACACATTCTACTTACAGTACTAATTTAATATTGAACTTACCCACACACGCATGCACACCCACACACACACACACACACACACACACACACACACACACACACACACACACACACACACACACACACACACACACACACACACACACACACACACACACACACACACACACACACACACACCTTTGTTCATTAGTTGTCTGATCACCACCAGTCCAGCAAACACCTGCAGTTACTCACAGCCTTATTATTTCCAAAAAGAGAAAACGATTTGACTTTCGACAATAGATAGTCAGGAAGGAGAGAGAGTGTGACTACCATCATAAGACAAATTTGAAAGCATGCCATTTAGACAAGGTCGTTGGCTGTGCGACATCCTTGGAACTGCTTTTAAAGGTGAAATGCGTCACGCATACCCACCAGACTCTAAACCATTGTGCGGTAGCATTTTGACAGTTGAATTCATCCATTCGGTGAGGCTATCAGGATGTGACTCACAGCCCAGTAACATGATGAAAATAGAAAATACGATCAAGAATGGCTCAAAGCCTGGCTGTGAAATACTGCAAGGAATATATTCATTCAGTTCCATTTTACTCTATTACTAATTGTACAGTAATAATACTTTTGTCTGGAGTACAAATCACTTGTGCAGTACCCTTTTGTACTATGACCTCAGGCATCTCCATATTTGGCAGGCAGATGGATACTGAAACAGACATAGATTCCTGGAAAGATAGAAGATAAAAAGGCATTACACCCAAATATTGAATCAATTGCAGAATTTAGTCAAACTCACTGGAGAGGAAGTAACACTAAAGAGCAAATTAATCTCAAGTGCATTATGACTGAAATGGCCTTTAAATAGTTACATTCTGCTGAGGAGGAACCATCTAATTTGACCTCTAAAGTCTAAACGATGATGTCATAGACTGAAATTTGACCTGAGTGGAATAGCACTGGAGGGTAGAAGAGACGGCGCTGTTTGCTAATGGTGTTGTTTCTGTAGTCATGGCAGCACTCTGTTAACAATAGGACTGTGGCATGAGTGTGACATTTATAAGATGCCGACATGTCAATCTAAATGAGTATCCATACTGTTAAAAAACAAGTGAGAGAAAGAAAGCCGTGTGTGTTCAGAGCTAATCGTCGCAAACCGCTGAACCGATTAGTGTCATATTTATGGAACACACTGCCAGTAGGCCACAGAACTTTTTTAAAATATGTATATTGTTAGCTTTAATTTTATGTATTTATTGGCTGATCTAAAATATGATGTTTTTCTAAATATAACTCAAACATAAAATGGGTATTTCTGGTAACCTGTCAACGTTGCCACTACTACCTTTTCACACAGCACTTAACACTCAACCCTCACCCAAAACCATTCCCAACCTGCATCTCCGCAAAGGAATAAAAAAAGAAAAGAAAAAGGATGACCTCAAAAAAAGCTTTTCTTGCGGGCAAATCTTACAGTATGTGCGGTAGGGCCTTAGCGCACCTGACTGTGTCAATCTTCGTTCCTGCTGCTACTTTTAGTGTTTCACCCCTCAGGTCATGTTCCACAGACTCTTACGAGGGAGAAGACTCTACAGGTGTAAACATTCCACTCCAAGCAGTTTCCAGCATAATATTTTTTACAAGTTGTGAAACTGCCCATCTCTCCACACAGATGGTAGCCCTGATAGCAAATGGCCTAAATGGTTAAAGTTAAACATTAAGAGCTTCCCTGTGACCCTTTTCCAAGCCATCTTAGTCCTTGTTTTTAATGAGTTGCACAAAAATGTCAATGTCCTAGCTACTCTTTAACGCCACAAAAAAACGTGTCTGTTTCTCATGCCACAGGAAAAGACCTTAACTAATAACGATTTTCTATTCCCTGGGAGGAAAAAGAGCAATTTCTAGAAGACATGGATGTTGTTCGTGTTTGCTAAGCATTACAGGTCTATTGTGATAAATATAGCCAGTTTCTTTATCAAGACGGTTTCTCAAGTAGAGGATAGACACAATACAGTACATAACGTGCAGTAGCCTTAAGACAAATTATGCAGAAAATATTCCATCTTCTGATATTCAAAGAACCATTAGACTGTGACTGCAAAACATCTATACTTTTCTCTTCTGTCTTTTTCTTTTACTTACTTTCTTCTCCTTTTTTACAGCAAAAGGTTCCAGGAGAGTCTCAGTTATAAGGTATGTCTTTATATATCTATTTTATCGGAGCCACAAAGTACCAAACCGAAAATTTAATTTAGTAATTTAGTATTTTGATGAAGGTCTTGCACATTCACAAATGTGTTTCTTGCTGATACCAAAGAAGCTTTCCCGTCCAGGGTCACAACCTGTCTTGAAACGCATCTTGTTCACCATGCAGTCTTACTTTCCGTTTGATCTCCCTTACTACCGTTTTTCCCCTCACTAATTTTAATGTATCAAGAGGCTCCTGCATTAACTAGAGCATAATGGATTCTGAGCAGTACTAATCAAATTGTTATCGCACCATATGCTTGGAATACACCTGAATGATAGACACTGCAAAATTGTACTTTTCAGGGAGGGAGAAAAGCATCAACACCTAGGAAAACACAATATTTTGGTGCATATTAAAAAATAAAATAAAGATGTCTATACCTTGCTAACTGGCCCCAAATAACTAATTTGACAGTTGAACAGTGACAGCAAAGTGTTTTATATTGTTATTCTAAACTAACAGAAACACAGACTTCATTGTTTAGACTGTCAAAAACTACTGGCTTGATAGCCATGGAATTTGGTGTGCAGCTTCATGCTGCAGAGATCATGACTAATTCCTCTAGGAGCATACTTTGCTAAAAATTGCCACTTGCACACATGATATCTCATGGTCTTCTGCATTTGCAATTATTGAAACATTTTTCTATTGGGAACAACATTTGTGTACATTTTTTCACATACATTTTTCAGGTAACTGAGAAGGTCTGTGATCACAATGAATACCTTGTCCAAATTTTTAGTCGTACATCATAGATCTGTCATAGATGACTGATGTCACAGGCTGGTTCTTTTCTTCATTGGAGCCAAGTATGAGATCCACATTGGAGCCACGTCATTTCTATGTGGATTCTGAGATCTATGATAGTCGGCCCATGGTCCTCTGTGACGATCTTTCATCTGTTGACCTATAGGTGTGCCAAAGTTCTGCGCTTTTAAACTCAATATCTCAAGCTCTCTGGTGCAGGCGCGTATCGTCATTGGGGCCAACGAGGCCATGGCCCGGTCTGTAGACCCTGTGTAGGGGCAAGATCCGCCAGGGGAAAAAACTAAAAATCAACATTAGCAGCCCCTCACCCTATTCTGTTGTAGCCGACCACAGAAAGTCGCCTTTGTTTTCAAATGGGGCTCATTGGCATTCGGCCGAATTGTTAATGAGTGGCCAATAGGAAACCAGTTTAGCCGTCAAACCGGTTTCCCCCCCCCTGGCCCGGTTCTGGCCCGGTCAACGTTAGAATCCACCAAACGCCACTGCTCTGGTGGCGCAACGGTAAAGTCCCTGTCCACCACCTTGGAGGTTTGTGGGTTCAAAACCACCGTGATGCTTCCGGACAACACAATTGGCCTGTGTTCGGAGGAGGGAAGCCAGGCGGGGAGCGTGATATTGGTCATTGCGCGTACTCCTATGGGCGAGGGCGGCACCTGTCAGTGGGGAGTGTTGGGCGGGAGGAATGGGACGAAGGCCTTCACTGGAAGGTGAGTCAGTGGGATACAACAGTGACAACACAGAAATTGGGGAGAAAAAAGGGGGTGCAAAATAATGGGCTACCCTAAATAAATAAATAAAAATAGAAAAACACTAGCTAAAAGTCTAATGGGCCTTGAACACTTGCTGTGCTCAGCCAGGATGAATTTAGATGACCCCATGGCCTTTCCTCCAGCGCCACCTTTAGCCTAGCCTGGTTCCAGACAAATCTGCCACTGCAAAGAAAATGTGCCCTTGGCAGATTAGGTCTGGCCCCTCAATAGAGATTTTATTTCTCTCCCTCCGAAGTTGTGAGGGCCCAATCAGAGCCCAGTATGCAAATATGGGGCGGGTTTGTCACCAGAGGCATTTTTTTAATTTGGCCCTCGAAAATGCAGGTTCCACACAGAGATTCCAGACTAATATCTACGCAGTGATATTAGTCTGGCCATGCCAGGCTACCTTTAGCCAGTCTTTCCACTTACACAAAAGTGACATAAAAATGTAATTATACCAAAAACAATGACTTATTAAAAGACTAAACCAATCCCTTTGCACTTTGATTTGCGCCCAGATTATGCACCGTTTAACCAGCAAAAGTTGGACGTGCCCTAAATGCGTTTGCACCATGCACTTAGACTATGTGCTATAGATGGTTTAAATAGTGGCACAGAACTTGGTTGTCAAAAATGGTCAGGAGGATTATAAATGCAAAAATTCCAATTAGCTACATTTTTCCCTGAGGCAGATTGTGAATAATAATAACACAATATTCAGCACAGGAACCAGGATTATCATTAAAATCATAATTTTGCTGGCCTAACTATGGGTATGCATTGCTGTTCCTTTTAAGCCTATCTAGTATGTATCAAAACTTTTGTTTTACTCTCTGCATTTCTCATTGGAGAGGGATATACAATTACTGGCCCCATGGGACCACAATGCTCTGATACAGTATCTGTCCTGGGAACAAAGGAACCACAAGTTGGAGGCTTACACACTTACACACGTACACCCTCCAGTCTAATAATCTGTTTTTACTCGGCATAGACACAAGATTGAACCCCAGGGCGGGAGAGATGGGCAGTGGGGAGGAGCAGCCCATTAGTGATGTATGGAACTTGTCTGCAACTGCAATCCTTGGAGGAAATTTGTAAAATGGTTGCTATGGGACCTTGTCTACACACCGTGATCTAGTAGTTGATAGGTGACAACACTGGCTCACCTTGAATATCTATCTGAAGTTTGGTCTCAGATATATAGAAAAGGAATGATTGGATCCAGTTCTGCCTATTTGAATAAATTATGTTTTGAAGTAATGAAGAGATACTTGACAGTTTGACAAAGTGCTGTCTGTTGCGTGTAACCATCTGTCCAAAAGAGGAACTAGAGAGACTGAACTCTTAATTACCATGATTGCCATCTGGAAATATATACTCTAACATTAACTCTGATAAGAAAATGAGAAATCTATATTTCATTGAGCAAGCAGACTCATTGCCCAACGATTGTGACGGAAGCTCTTTAAATCTCCCTTATCTCGTCCTCTCGGCTGTCATTTCCTTTTGGTACCTGCTGTCAAAGCCCCACTTCTACTGTATCTATACAGTTTCCATTGCACTCAATCTGCTCCGTTTCTTTATGGTAGACTGTTGCTGTGGTGACAAATGGCCTCTAGTCGGAACAAAAGGGGGCTAACAACGTGAGATATTGGTGCTTAGTGTGAAGTCACTGCACCTGCAACCACGGCCTTGCACTCACTGTTGACCCCTCGCAGAGAGGAATGGAATCAATTACCGCAGGAACATGTAGGAGATGAGGAGGTGCTCTCCAGGGTCACTTGTTACAAGCACCGTGGCAGAATAACGCTTTTTAAAACAACTGTATGCAGAGAACTACTTTTTCTTGGCTGTGTGGCCCACTTGGCCCCAGGTAGATATTGTGATGCTTTGCTTTGCTTTTAGCATGTCAAAACAGCAACAAGGCCATACATGTATAACAGAAGAGGTTCCTAGGTCAACATTAAAAGCAATCAGTAGTGAGGAGAAGGTACATGGCTAAAGTGCCCACATAATACAACATATGATATTAAACACATATTGTATAAGACTGAAGTGCTAGGAGAAGGGAACAGGAGAGCTCAGCTATATTTTCAAGAGTGCAGTGTGGAATTGACTTGATTGGTACGTTAGCTGGGCTCTCTGTGATGAAAGCAACCGTGGAACTTCTAGAGCAAATATGCCAAACATGTTTCACAGAAATAAATAAACACAGGGACATTGAGAGCTACTGTGTTAATTTGCCGGATAATGAATCTGCTTGTTCCTATTCCAATTACAAATTTCTATTTTTGTGTGCATGAGACCAAAGAGAATGCCAGTCAGAAATGGCCATATTCCTTAATCACTGGAATGAGACTGAGAATGACATCCACTCTCTTCTTTCCTTTGGGTCAGGAACACATGATCCTATGCCGGTTTGCAGACCAGACTGCTGTCCAATTGCCTCCTGAAAGACGAATCATAGGTATTGTATTGTCTCATGATCTTAACATTTCACCTCACCTCCTTTTTAGTCTTGTTAGCGGGCGATGGATGGATGGCTGGTAGCTCTGGTCTATTGCGTTGGTTCTCCTTAAAGCTGTTGACAATTGAACAATTCCATTGACCAGATCTGTAGGTGGCACACTGGAGTAACAAAAAAATGTCTCAGTCCGATGGAATATTTTATTTTATGGCCAAAAAGTGAATTTTACACAAAAGGTGAGGGTTCCCACCGAGGAGAGTAGGCTCTCTGTATGCATATAGTGTATTTATTGTGTAGCGAGTGTTTGGCCCGATAGTCAAATTTTGGCATGACAGTCAAAGTTGGGCATGACAGTCAAAGTCAACCCTTTGAATCTGAGGAGCCTCTCTCCCATGTCTGATCATTTTGGAGTACTCTCAGACGAGACGTGCTTCACACCCACCAGCCGCAAGCAGTGTCTGCAATATTGGTTAACAGGATGGCAGGAAAACCTCTCCCACTAGCAACTTCAAACCATCTTTGACGTCATCACCTAACAGCATGCCTGCAAATCTATGTCTGAGTCGCACTGCAGACCGAAGCTCAGATTTTTACAAGACTTTATCCCCATCCCAAAATGGGAAATTTGATTTGTAGCAAGGCATGAAACACAGTGCATGTTCATAGACAAAACGTACCGAAAATATATAAACTGCCAGTGGTGGAAAAAGTACTCACATTTTTTACTTAAGGAAAGGAACAATACAGCAATGTAGAAATACTCTGTTACAAGTAAACGTCCGGAATAAAACATTTACTTGGGTAAAAGTACAAAAGTATTGGTATCAAAATGTACTTAAAGTACCAAAAGTGGAAAGTACTCATTATGCAGAATGTCCCATTTCACACGTTTTCAAATGTATAAAATAGAGGGTCGGGGCGCTGCGCGCCCCTCCCCCCTATCCGCTGCGCGGTGCTTTGTGTTTGTTGGTCTCTATAATATATAAAGCCATAATAGGAGATGTTCCCAATGGAGCTATGCCCAAATATGGAGTAATATATAAAGCCATAATAGGAGATGTTCCCAATGGAGCTATGCCCAAATATGGAGTGTGTTGTCTGACCTCACTTGGGTCTCGTTGGGCGGTGGTCGGCGATGACGCTAAGGAACAACATGGCCGACTGTAATGTTGTGAGTTTGTGTTGGCCGCAATTAATTATGCTGCGAGGGGGCAGATGTGTGCTGAGCAGTATGAAGTGGCCTACAGACTGCGCGTAGTAATTCTGCACGTTGTGGCGTGTCTTGTTAGTGACATTGATATGTTGTTTTTGTTGACATTGATATGTTGTTTTTGTGTTTAGTCCCACACAGTGGCAGGGTTTTTTTTGGGGTTTTGGGTTTAGAAATGTATATATAGATAGATAGATAGATAGATGTATAAAAATCTTTTGAAAATAGCAGATCTACAAGCTCACAATGCGTCGCATCAAAATGTATATAGGGCTGAAGTGGTTAATGTATGTTTTGTAATAATAATCAAAATCTACAAAGTAACTAGTAACTTAAGTTTTCAAATAATTGTAGTGAAGTAAAAGTACAATATTTGCCTCTGAAATGTAGTGGAGTAGAAGTAAAGGTACTGCAAATTGGAAATACTCCAGTAAAGTAAATATTAAGTACAGTACTTGAGTACATGTACTTAGTTACTTTACACCACTGTAAACTGCAGCACGTTACCTGCCCCACGTTGCACTGTACAAGTGCGGTAATGAATGTAACACCTAGTTTTAACAGATTGAACATCTGAAGGTGAATTTCTGCATGCATGAATAAACATTCCTCATACCCTTCAGGGCTTTGATAATGTGTTATTTGGTGCCGCCAAGGCAGGAGATGTGCTCTGATTGAGCGCTTAAAAAAACACATTTCTGGATTTAACATTCTCAGTGCTCAATTTAGAGCTACACCAGACAGTCTGACAAACCTTTTTCAAATAGACAGTGTGTGACTATATATTATGCATATCCGTCATTCCCATCAATAAAGCATAAAAAGCCATCTTGAAATAAAAAGGCAGAGCATACTTTAAATTGAGATAAAAGAAATATAATTGGGAGCCTGGTATGTCGGTGCTAGAAGCATGTGTATGAACAAAATCAAGGGAATGGTTACAAGTAGGCAAATGTGTTTCCAAAGGAAACAAAATAACTATTCACCTGGGCAATAATTCAACAGTCAGTGTTTCCAAAACACAGATCTTTCTGTCCTCGGGAACATGATTATTTTGCAGGCAAAAGGTCTGAAAATGATTTATAATGACAACTAGAGTTAGGCAAAAGGTCTGAAAATGATTTATAATGACAATAGAACTCATGCTTTGCTTTCATGTCAGACGGCAACCTTTTTGTTGGTGAGTCGGCAGCTATTTTGTACTCTCAAATGGTCAATATTTCATGTTGGCAAGAAACAAAAAAAAGATAGTTCATTTGATTTTACATTGTGTTATTTACTCAGTTGGTAACATATTTTATCACATACACACATCACCTTATTTGCCCTGGGTAAGGTTCTTCAGGTTCTTCAGTTGTTTACACCCGTAAATCTGTGATGTGACAATACAGTATAGTTGATTCGGAATAAAAAAGCCACCAAGGTGGTGAATGTTTTCCACCTCTGTGAATTTCTTATCTGAATATCTACAGTATACATTATTGTATGTATCCCACCATGAAAGTGGAAGGTATTCACTAGAGCCTGATCAAGCCTGAGCTCCACCTGTGGTAGGGGGGGCAGTGGCTCTACCTCTCTCATTGTATTCCTTTCTCCCTTATCCCCCCCCCCCCGCCTTTCTCCCTCTTCCAGGTAAGCAGTGTATGGGCCTAGTAGATTTAGATCGTTCCTGGGCAGCAGAGGCTTATGGGTACTCAGTACAGGTGATGACCATGGTACCCGAGAGCTGCTCCCCAAAGAACAGCATGCTGGTGGGCAGGGCCCGAGAGAACACCCCTGCAAGAGAATCAACTGGCATGTACTGCTAAGCAGTCCATTGGGAGAGAGAAGGATCCACTGTCTGAGTATCATCAGTACGATTACAGTGTGACGAAGCTGCCAAGTTTTATGGCTCCAGGCTGTGTGATAACAGTGCCAAGAATGAGGCAATTTTTTAAATAATTACGTTTACATTTCAGGCATTTAAGCCGGATTTATACTTTGTTGTACAGCGGTGTTGTTCGCCGAAAAAAGCTGATGCAACGCTATAGATTGTCTATTTTCGACGAGTGAACACGTCATACGTCAGAGTATAAATGAAGCAATAGTTGATGCTGTTACCCAGAGAAAGTGAGGTACAGCATGGTGCTCACAGTGTCTTGCTCAAGGACACGTCAACAGAACACATGGCTGTTGATTAATACACATTTGCTGCATGCTGAGATCAAACCTGTGAACTTCTGTTTAAAGGACAGTCTATGTCATTATTAGAGTCTCCATTCATGGCTTCCCTCTTTTGCATTTCTTCAATATAAATAACTGTTTTGAAATTGTTACAGGGTATTTATTATTATTGTCTCCGCCAGGCCGAAAGGCATGGCGAGAGAGTATGTTTTACCCCCTGTCCGTCCGTGTGTGTGTGTGTGTGTGTGTGTGTGTTCTGTCCGTGTGTTACCAGCTAATCTCCGGCACTGTTGGCCCGGTCGCTGCGAAACTGTGCACACACACTCCTTCGATGCCAATTCAGAACCTCTGTCCCAAATTTTTCACATGGGCCTGTTATAGCGCCACCAGGAGGCCGATTTGTGCAAAACCCTTTTTTTGACATTACTCCTATACAGATTTTATCCAAACGTCATGCAAATCGGTACACAGTATCTCTGTAGTCATATGATCAACCCGGATCTGTCCGATTTCCCATATTCCATCATCATTCCATCATCATTCCATTGGCTAAGGTTGGCTTCCAAAGTTTGCAGAATTGGTCCGTTTTTAACAAAATGCCTCAAATTATGAATGCAGTGTCCGATTGCTGTGAAAGGCCTAAGAATAAATGGCACCCTTTTCACATTGGCCTATTATAGCACCACCAGGACCTGTGCTCTGAGGAGCACTTTTTCTAGTTATTTCTGAGTTATGTATTGCAAGTCTACATGAAAAGTATTTTTACACAGTATTTTTTACACAGGAGTTTATAGATCAATCTAGTCAACCAGCGGATTGACTGCATGTTGCAGAGATTCAGACAAGTTAGGCTGAATATTGTGCTATTAAATATATTGCGTCTGTGCTTCATGGCCAGTGCAATATTCGCCTCGGCTCCCAATTTATGAGCAACTAAGAAGGACAGCTACGTACAATCAGACATCACCATGAGCAGTGTCTCTCTGCACAGTGAGTCCTTTTTGAGAATTGTTTCTCTCATGATGCATTATTTGTCAAAGCGCTTAGTTTACGTGTTCTCTCTTATTGATCTCACCCACTGCTATATAGACATGTAGCATCTTTGCACAAACTGTGGAATCATTCTTCCTGCTCCAACACTGCAATAGACTAGTGTGATACAGCTCAGCAGTGAAGTTTAAAAAAGAGAGAAAAAAATCATTGCTCAAGATACATTGTCACCTCATGTTGAGAAAGGATATTTTCAGTATTTGCATTCACACCTTGAGTCTCAGTGTTTGTGGGCCTGTGTGTGTGTGTGAGAGAGAGTGAGAAAATGCAAAAAGAGCAGTGGAAGAGAGAAAGAGAGGGATGCACAGCAACAGAGGAAGAAAACAGAGGGAGAGGAGGAGAAAGAAAGCGACATTCGGGGAGTGGGAAGGAGAGATTTGATTGGAGCAAAGATCACCACAGGTAACTCATAGCATTCACGATGGTTCATGACAGGAAGCCTCTGATTATTTCTGGAAAGGGGCGAGAATGATGTATGCATACTGTAATACACTCAACAGCAATGAATATTTCATGAATGCCAGACGTTGGGTAAGGTCACAGTGCCTGATTGGACACACAGTTGTGAGCCCTAGTCACAAAAAATCTCAAAATATACTGTATTCAGTGAATAATTTCACACTGTATATCTCTGAAATTAACGGCTTTAACCCTGAAATCCCTTTTTTGGACACATCTTCAAAAGTTTGAAAATCTTTGGGAAAGAAAATGAAGATTTTCATTTTCAATAATAGTGAAAATAGGCAATCTACAAGCTCACAACGCGTCGCAGTGTTGCACGTTGTGAGCTTGTAGATCGGATATTTTTGCTATTCATCTACGATGAAGTATGTAGGGCATAACTAGATAAAGGTTGACACAAAATTGGCCTTTGTTGTGCATTCACTAGTTAATAAAGTATAATGTTCTCCTCAAGAGGATAGTTGTTTCATTTGATCTTGAATACAGCTCAGTGAGATGATGAAAATGCAAGAGAAAGACATAAAACCTCTCTGAAGCATGTAGGGTTATTGTATGACAGGTAGAACACCTGTATTGATGTGTGAGTATCATGAAAAGTCCCCAGAAAAGAAAGAGAAATTCTTTGTTGTTTGCAGTCAAATTACAATTACCTCATGACTACTTATAAAGCAGTATCTCACTGAACTGAGTCAATACTTTAAATGACTCAAAACAACTAATGGGGTACTGCTAGTTAAAATCTCACTTACAGAATGGGTAACACGGAATGCTGAATGAACAAAGAACTGTTATGCTGTATTGTGGGTGAAATGAGATTTCACCATGCCAATAGCCTAGAAATGTCATTGTGCAAAACCATAATCTCTTGAAAATTCTATGATGTCACCCTGATGATATATATTTCGAGCTGCTTGCAAAAACCTGGGTGCTGGCTAGACAGCGCTCTTGCTACCACCTCCAACTGAAACGAGGGATGGGGGGTTGGAAGAGGAGATGCATTAGAGGCTCAACCAATCTTCAGCTCATCTGAATTCTGCCGGCGCAGCCAATCTATCCTGAGGTGAATGGCTAGAGAGACATCTCCTTCCAAGAGATAGGATTATTTCAAAAGGAAACACCTGCCTCTCGGGGCCGTGATACCTTTGGGCTCTGCCCAAGTGCACATGACAGACATGCATAAAGGCATGAGAGAAAGGGAGATTACCATAGGTGGCCCTGCGGAAAGATTTGCATCACAGAAGGGAGTGTGGAGAAGTCAATTCGACCATCCATTCATTCATAAAGGGAATTAGAGTTGTACTTGGTGTTTGCTCAAATAAAACTTGCGGTATTGTTCACGCGGATTGTTCATATTGTACATATTTCAGCAGTTATCAGACCACCTTATTCAGAGCAACCCAACGCAACTGCAGGATGCTTTGACTTTTGAGATGACCAACATTACAAGGCTCTGAGCCATACAATGTAGAGCAGTGGTTCAGGACCCCCCAGATGACAGTGAAGTGACAATTTAAGGATTTTTAAGACCTTTTTAATACATCAATTTAAAAAAATAGAAACATTGGCCAACACTGGTCGAACATTAGCTAAATTGTCACGGCGTTGCGAGACGTTGTGAGCTTGTAGATCAGCTATTTTCACAATACTGTATTTATCTGTGGAACCGAGTCAACCAAAATGTAATGCCTCAACTCCTACTGTACAGTTCCAAGTGCTTGTCAGGGTGGGGGGGTCCCAAGTTCCAATATGATTATTTTGGGGGGTCACGGCCTGAAAAGTTGAGAACCACTGATGTAGAGGAAGGGAGAAGTAGTGGACTACATCTATAATGAGCTTGAAGGAGACTATTTCATTATTCTCACATTGTTAATGGCATGTTGGTTGCAACAGCTCATTGCTTTGTGTTTGTGGACCTTAATCTTACTCTGCTGTGATGAATTTTCCCTTTGGCCAAATAGCAACCTTATTTATGATGCCCTTGATTTTGACGCCCCCGGGTTGTGAAGGTGCTGATTTACAGCACGAGCCCTCAAAAAAGAAGAGAAAGAGATGCTAGGTCAACACTGCCTTGCTCAGTCTATTTACAGCAACAATCAAGGTGTTTATTGTTCCAAATATCACAGCATTCATTATGAGCATTTAAACAAATACAGGTGGGTAATCTGGTGTGGTTTGGCATATTTAGCGCATAACCTCATTGATCATTCTTAATCATTAATCAGTGTGGGAGTGCAGCTGTCACTCCAGTGGTGAAAGGGAAAATAATGTGATTAATTGTTTAATTAAGCCCGAATGGTTCCAACATTCTCCAGCCGGTTAGTGCCTGTGCAAAGTAAAAGGTCTTTTGTCTATATGCCACGGCTGAGATTTAGTATCAAATCAAGCGACAGGGGCACTACAGGACAAACAGCACCATGCATAAAAATGCAACAATGGTCGCTGAACAGCAGATGTGTAGTTGGAAATCATGTAACATTCCATAGTCATTCAATGGTCTAGTAGTGACCATGGTGCTGGTTGATGATCTCTCTCACTCTGTCACTCCCTATCTTTGATTTCTTTTCTTAGTACCTGAGGAGAAAAGAATGTATTGATTGAGCTGGATACTAGAGGCGTGTGGTGTGCTTAGTAATAGTGCATCACATCACAACAAGTAATGAGACCGGCTCTTGTGTTGCCGCCTCCGGACAGACAGTGGATGCAATCCAATATATACTTTGAATGTGAAGTGCTCGTGAGTGCCACATGAAGACAGTCAATCTTCAGATGAACAACACACACACACACACACACACACACACACACACACACACACACACACACACACACACACACACAGGACAGTACAAAGGACCCCAATGGAAACAAGCCATAGGCGTTCTTGGGTTTAAAATCCTCTTAGCAGACCTTGTATTGAACTGTACTTTCCTGTGTTTTTTTTTGCAAACTGCTAATAAAGTATTCAATCAATCAAACGCACGCACGCACGCACACACACACACACACACACACACACACACACACACACACACACTTAACCAGCATACCTATTCTGGAGGGGAACATTCGCCAAAAATAGCAGCTCAATGCGTTGCTGTGTTTTGGCCTTGTATTGAACTCTCTGCTAAGGGGTCCTTGGCCTGAAAAACGTTGAAGACCCCTGCTCTATTGAACACAGGCATACAAGAAATGATATACCTATGTTGCTTTGTTTGCAACTGTTTAAAATCCTGAGTGTTCATTTAACTCTGAGAGTACAAATGTAACTAAATTGAGAGCTAAATATAGTCTACACTCAGGTTACTGTGAAGAAAGAAGGGTGACCTCAGGACAGTGATTGCATTGTAGTTGAATGAATAATAATAGTATTTGTTGTAGTACACATACAGTATTAATTAACATTGTTAACAAATAATTAATACTTAATGTGATTTGCTACTATAAGTAATTACTTCATGAATTAATATACAGTAGGCTACACGTTTTTCAGTAGGCTGTATTAGTTTATGACAGAGACATAGTTTAAAACAGTTACTTCTTAATTAAGCATTACCAATATAATCTAAAGTGCCCCCTCCCCAAAAACAACAAAAAGAAAAACCGGATTAGTCTGTCACTGGAATCTCATAAATGAAATAAAAATCTGTCTCAACTCATGTAGTTGGAATTATTTGAGAAACAACCTGATATGGTCTGGGGTTCTTTTTTCAGCCAAGCTCAAGCTGCCAACAGACTGTCTGTCAAACTGCTCTATTTCCCAGTCCCTTTGTTGTTTTGGCCACGTGTATGGTGAGGGGAATTCATGAAAAATGGCAAACTTTAGGCTGGCTAAATATAGTAGGCTAGTCTGTACAAAATAGAAGATGCATTTGCTTGACCTTCAGAAGTTGAACACACTGGTACTACTACACTACAGAGTGTGTCCTCATTGGTGGCATATGATTTGCCGGGGGAATCAGAAGGTGTGAATCTACCTGGGTGGCAGTGCACCTTGCATGTCTCAGCAGGCTGTAGTCAAGAATCAATTAAGCATTTCCAGAGCATGCCAGGCATCATGGCATGGCATCACCACGCGGCTCTATGGGTGTGTTCACAATCTGAGTAGCTCCTTCCTGGAAGAACAAAGGTCTTCCTTTTGGGTAAAGACCCAGAAGCAGTCATTATCAGCGGCATTGCTCACGCTGCAGTGATGCCGATTCATTGGATAGCCTGCTGAACTTGGAGAGAGAGAGGGAGAGAGGGGACTGAGGAGGGAGAGAGAGGGGGATGAGGAGAGAGAGAGAGAGAGAGAGAGAGAGAGAGAGGACTGAGGAAAGAGGGAGCGCGATAGGACTGAGGAGAGAGAGAGAGAGAGAGAGAGGACTGAGGAGGAAGAGAGAGCGAGAGAGAGAGAAAGAGAGAGAGAGAGAGAGAGAGAGAGAGAGAGAGAGAGAGAGCGAGCGAGCGACTGAGAGAGAGGGGTGGCTGTGCTGTGGGGTCCCTTGCAGACCGACAGAGTGCACTCCACTCCGCTACAAACGCGCGGTGCCACTTCCACGCAACGGACTCTATATAGTTTCTCTCTGGTACCTTTTATTGCAAATGATCAGTTTCAGTAACAACACCAACACAGCTCTTACGCCGGTGCGCCTTCATTGTGCAGCCTGATAGAACAAGTGTGTTGTAAGTTGTTACTGCGGAGTCCGGTTAGACATCCTAGGTTTGGGGGGAATTAAAGCACGCTGTGTGCGCGCTTTGTCCAAATCATGGAATTGTGGATTAAGTTGATGTTGTTCTACAGCTGCTGCTTTGGAGCAAGTGCAGACTTTGACGGCAGGTAAGAGCATCATTTTATATCGATAAATAGATGCAAATCTCTGTTTAATTGTGAGTGTGAATGTGTTTGATTAATTTCACCTGTGCGCTTCAAAGAGCTCTGAACAAGCTTTTAAAGGCAGTAGGACTATATTGAAAAAAAAAATGCAATAAAAAAAATTCTGTTGTGAAACCGAGTCACCTGTGCGTTTCAAAGAGCATCTGAAGAAGCTTTTAAAGGCAGAATCTTTTAAAGGCAGTATTTTTGCACTTCACGCACGGCTTGAGCTTTATGATCCCGATGCGATGCTGCTCTGAAATGCTGTTCAGGATTATTTAGTCTAGACTGAAACGTGTTGCTGTTTGTGTTGAAATAATTGCATGTTGAAATAAATGCGCTTTTAGTGGGCTACGTGCGCCAATAAGCTTATATCCCATTTTCTCTGATCCCTTTTAATCCGCGATCATCATCATTCACTTGATTGCACCAACTTTTATTTCAACAGTCATAATCCGGTCCACTTTGGCCCACTTGATAATCACTTAATTTCACAATATTCGAATCGACACCGGGTACGCGTAATCACCCCGTGGTTAGATATTGCAGTGCTTCTCAAAGTGGGGTCCGGGGACCCCCAGGGCTACTGGCCCAGGGGTCCTTGAGGGAGTTTCAGGGGGTCCTCCTCAGCTAAATGATGGATAGGAACCAAATGGACGCTTATGGGTCAGTAACTCTGAGAGTGTACAAGGGTTCCATTTGTACACTCTCAGAGTTAAATTAACATTGGTTTTACAATATAAATTGGGGTCCCAGAGATAGAAATGCCATTAAATGGGGGTCCGTAGCCTAATGCATGTCAAACTGGGGGTCCTTGAAATTAAAATGGTTGAGAATCACTGCTAGAGCCATACAAATCTTCTCGCATGGGGGTCCCCATGGCATATCTTTTCAAATGGGGGGTCCGCGGGCTGATAAGTGTACATTTGGGGGTCCTTGAGATGAAAAAGTTTGAGAACTACTGGACTAGTGTATACTGTGTAGGCTATAGCCTACCTACTACTCGGCCCATAAACAACACATGCTATAGGCTCTCTCGTGCAGTCATCTGGCTCATTATAAAGTGATGTGACAGCACATCTCCCCGTGATTCCTGTTCAAACACGACTCCGGTGAAGTATGTGAGGAGAGAGAGGTGGAGACGAGCCAAACCCAAAAGAATGCGTGCGCGTGGACCGAGATCTCCATGCGCCCATGGGTGCACCTGAGCTGAGCTGAATGATGGATGATTGTCTATATGCCAGCGGTTCTCAACTTTTTCAGGCTGAGCCCCCCCAAAATCAGATTTGAACTGCGGACTCCCCCCCCCACCCTAACAAGCACTTAGAATGTAGGAGTTGAGGCATTATATTTTGACTCGTTCCACAGATAAATATTGTGAAAATAGCAGATGCCAGGCATTGTGAGCTTGTAGATCGGCTGTAGATTTAGCCTCTTTCTTATATTATTTGACAATTTGGCCAATGTTTGACCAGTTTTTTTTGTTAGTTTGTTGATTACTTTTGATGCAGTAGGCTAATGGTCTTTTTCTTTACTTTCTATTTTTTTGTTTTTGAGGTATGCAAAAGGTCTTAAAAGTCTTTAAATTATCACTTAACTGTCATGGACCCCCCCCCCCAAAAAAAAATCCTGTGGGGATCAAAATCCTGTTGTGAATCATACCCCCTGATTCACAAATATCTGCATCATATTTGCACAAACAAAAATGCAAGTTTAACTTTATTCTTGCCATGCATTTTATTCTACTGTGTGTGTGTGTGTGTGTGTGTGTGTGTGTGTGTGTGTGTGTGTGTGTGTGTGTGTGTGTGTGTGTGTGTGTGTGTGTGTGTGACTGTGTGTGTGTGTGTGTGTGTGTGTGTGTGTGTGTGTGTGTGTGCGTGTATGTGATTTGGTGGTTGCGCAGGAAGTGTTTTGGGACCACAAACTAAATATTGCTTTTAGGGCAGTGATTCTCAACCTGTGGGCCTTGACTGAGCATATTGCAAGTGGGCCCCCAAATCAATGGCAAAATTATTTCATGGTAGTTTTTTCTTTAAAACCTTGCTTTTTTTGTTTTTTCCATTCTGATACGTATACATTTGTTCCATTCGAGAAATGCATGGTCAGATAGGTGGGCCGCTATAATGCTTTTGAGATTTTCAAGTGGACCCTGATCCGGAAAGGGTTGAGAACTTCTGCTAGGGCCACTAAAATCCTAGGACCAGCCCTGACGCTGAGAGATCCCAAAATACACACACATGCAATATATAGCTTTTAATATTGCATGATGCATGCATATTAATAGCAGTTAGACAGTTTTTTACCCCATGTATAAATTGCATTGCACTTGGGCTGCAGTATATAGGGCAATGGTTTTAAGACAGATTTAGACTTATTTATGTGTGAGCCAAAGAGTACGGATTTCTACATGAAAAAAGTCCAATACCTAAGCAGATATAGGCAAATCTCCAACAGGGAATATGTAACTACAGAATATTTCACTTTTTGCTCAACCAAATGGAATATATTGGAAAACAAATCATTTTGTCTCTTGATCCACTTCCTACCTGTCTTTCCGCTCCTTTACCCATGTTCATTTTACATTTATTTTCATGCAGTTTCAAATAAGATATAGGTTGGGGAGAAATGCAATATGTCTTCATATGTCTACGTTTAGGTCAAACCTTCTGTGAGCCAGACTCACAGAAAATCTCTCAAGACAGATTCAGATTTTTTATTTTTTATTCATTTTTTTACTGAATGGCTTCCCAGATTTGGTGAGAATGAGAAGCAGGCCACTGAGGCCATGCTTCATGAATTGTTAACCGAACTCATGCTTGTTTGCATTATGGAGTTATTGATTACTCAGTGAGGGGTTGATCACAGTGGCTAATGGCATTCTGACACGGCAGTCTAATGGCTGTCTTTTTATTTCACACCACGCCTGTCGAGTAATGAGCATTTATACATGAACCCAGCCTTGACAGACTGTATTATTAACGTGTTGGCTGATGGAACTGCTTGTCACGATAGCCATTATTTGCCAATTTCCATGGGTATAAACTTGTCCCGGATAGGGTCGTCAGCTTTAATATTAATTCATCCTGAGCATATCCCCCATAAGCAAAGGAAAAGGGGCTGTTTATTACCAAGGCTTATTGCTTATTGCCTTTCAGAGAAAACGAGAAAACAGGCTTATCCATCCGCACCTAAGCGCCTTCACGGGCATAACTGGCAAGGGCACTTTGTCCCCACACAAAAGCAAACAAAATAGGCTACTAGTAAATATAACATATATATAGCCTACACCTGGCTCAGCCATCCCTTGCACTTATCTACAGCTGTAGGCATGGTAAATGTCAATAGATGACACCATAAATGACAAAATATACACATAATGATTATTATGAATCCTTAAGTTCTCATGGCCCACAATTGGGTCCTGGCCCACTGGACAGGAAAATATGGTCCAGCTAAGGAAAAAACATGTTTTTTTCTGTCAGAATGAACGACTGAGACCTCTCTTAGTAGTAGTCCCCTCTCTCTCTCTCTCTCTCTCTCTCTCTCTCTCTCTCTCTCTCTCTCTCTCTCTCTCTCTCTCTCTCTCTCTCTCTCTCTTCTCTGTCTGTCTGTCTGTCTGTCTGTCTGTCTGTCTGTCTGTCTCTGTTTCTCTCTCCCTCTCTCTCTCTCTCTCTCTCTCTCTCTCTCTCTCTCTCTCTCTCTCTCTCTCTCTCTCTCTCTCTCTCTCTCTCTCTCTCTCTCTCCCTCTCCTTTTCCGTCTAACAAAGCTGTGAGGCTGAAAAATACTTGGGGAAATAGACTTGGGTGACAGCTTCCCTGTCATGAATGACCCTAAGTGTACACTCTCGGGTCAGAGCACTTTACCAAGATGAAAGCCACCAGTTGGACGAGGGTTGTTGTTTCTCCATGTGACGTCACTAAATTGCCGGAGTCCACGCAGGGCCAGGCAGCACATACCAGAGCCTCTCAGTAATACTGTACTCGTAAGACATGGACCGGTGCCAGACACTGTTTGCATTGTAATAGCAAGCCTAACATTTGGACCTGCGGGGGATTGGAGTGCTAATGCACTGTTTATAGCTACTTTATGAGATGAATTGGATTTATGGTGTGCATTAAATATTATTTTGTACAGCATTTATTTGACAGCGTGATGGAGAGAAGCAGAAAAGACAGGGTAGAGAGAGACTGAGAGGATGGCGTGTAACACACAGCAGGTCAAAAGCTGGATTTGAACTCAAGGCATGAATCTATACAGTATCAGGTGTACACAGGCTGATGCAACGGATAGAAGACGTGCTGACCAAGCATTCCTTTAGGCGCTGCCGGAACATTTTCAGATCCCCATTTGAGATGGTCTTGAGGAAGGTTTTTATTTTTATATCAAAACGCCAAAAACATGATTAAAATTGCAGAGGTGGATTTCAATTTATTTTTGAAAGTATAAGCATGTCCTGATGCTGTGCCTTACCATTCAGAATCCCTTAGAAATAAATGTATTTGACATTTCAATTCATAGCAACGCTGTGCTTCCTGTCAAACTGAAAAGGAAGTAATCAATCCACGGAGGCCTCCGTGATGCTTTTTTTTAATATGAACATGTGTTGGTTTGGTCTCTATGCGTCAATGGGTACCCCAGGTAGGCTGCTGTGTGTGGTTGTGAACACGGAAGTAAGGTGCTTATACGTTACGACCTACGTATGTAACTATACTTTTATATCTGTGCAGAAGAATGTATGAAGGCTTTAACGGCACTTAACCAACAAGAAAAAAAAATCACACCCTGTGTGAAGAGAGTGGTGCCTTTGATGAGCCCCGTATTGATGTTGTCGTCAATGTTTGTTTATTGGACAAACATACATACATACATACATACGGACACACGGACAAAGTCATGTATAGGAGTGGTTGGCACCACTCAAAAATCACACCCAGTGTGAAGTGGGCGGTGTGGTCACAGTGGTCATCACAGTGGGTGATTCACTTAAAAAAAAACATAAATGTGTTTTTTTTAAGTGCACAGTCCTATTTATATGACTGCACATGTGTCATGTGTTTCACTAGCGAATCACAGTCCCGAATAGAGTCAACCAGTGTACAATGGTGGCCAATCACGGTGCAGGGTTAGGGGGGTACACTGGTGGCCAATCACAGCGCAGGGTTGGGGGGGTGCAATGGGTGGGGGTCCAAACCTCACATATAGGGGCGGTTGCACCGCCCAAAAATCTTACAATTAAGATCATACATGTGGTTAGGTCTCATTGTTACCTGTATCCAGGGCATGCAGTGCATGCCTGGCTGCATCTTCTCTGCATCTTCTGCCCTTTAACCCATTAAGACCGGGAAAGCATCTGTCATTTTAGATTTTAACCACTTTAACTATTATTTTATACTTTTGGCTATTAAAAAATAGCAGATATTCAAGGTCATTGCTATGAGCTTGTAGATCTGCTATTTTTTGAAAAATCATGAAAATGTGTGCAAATCTTTGAATATATATGTTTTTAAAGCGAACATTTGTAACTCAAATCTTTGCTTCTGGGGGTTCTAAATATTTTTTCGATGGGGGTCTGTGACCAAATACATATCATTTTGGGTGGTCTTTGACATGAAAAAGTTTGAGAACCACTGATATTATAGCAACATAGGTTTTTCAGAAACCTGTTAGGATTTTAGAAGACATTTGTAGATGCGTTCCTGGATTTAATGGGTTAAAGCACTTAGATCTCTTTTTACACATCAGCTACCTAAATACCTCTTCTGAACATGGTCTATGACTTTGTCCTCCCTTGTGCGTGCTAAAAAACCCTTCCTCATCAGGTACTATGTTACTTATATGGGCAGCAGTGGAGGTGATAGAGCGGCCTCTTGGGAATTGGAAGGTTCGATCCCTGGCTCCCCCTTTGTTAGTGTCCTTGAGCAAGAAACTTAACCCTAACTGCTCTCATTGAGCAGGTTGGTGCCTTGCATGGTTTCCTTTGCCATCGGTGTGTGAATGTAATGTACTTTGTAGTGCTTGATAAAAGTGCTTTATACTATAGTAAATGCAACATTTCTCATGTTATGGTGTGGCATATATAACCTGGGTAATGCTTGTTTTAATTTAATTATCTGATCTTGAAGAAGTCCGGATGGCCAAAACGTTATCACACAAAGAAAAATACATACTCTGTAATCTGCACCTCCCTCACCAATATACCTGTTTTCCTTTGCACTGAAAAAAAACCTTGAAGATGAATTCTATGATACTCGACCCTCTCCGTTCTACTTTTGACTCCTATTATAGTTGCCAGAGTCCCATATCATGTTATGAGCCACAGCGCTAGCCTTGGCAAAGCGATCACATAGACACACCCCCACCCCCCCCCCCAATGGCGCCATGTGCACAACATACAAGGTGGCTCAGTAACCTGTCTGAGACCTGGTGGCTCCACACACTCGTGCCTCAGGTAGAGCATGGCAGGTTGGAGCAGGTATTTAAAGCTGCAATCCGTAACTTTTACGTCCTATACCCAGGATTCAAACCTGTGTCTCCCGCATGAGAGAGCAAATGTCTATACCACTGGGCTAAGATGGAAAGCCTGCTCATTCAAGGGGGATATTGTTTTTATTAGCATCAGGCAGGGACACTTCTCAACCAGAGGTGCCCTAAACAGAGACCAAGGTCTAAATGTGTCAATAGAAGAGTAGGGAGGCCACCTCAAATTAGTGCTGACGTGCTATAGTTATATATTATAACTGTATTAACATACAATAAAAATTGATGGCCCGGACCGCTGGCGTAGCGGACTCTAAAGTAGCCTGACAGCGTGTCACGGGTTCGAGTCCCGTTCCTGATGACCTTTGCTGCGTGTTTCTCCCCGTTTCTCTCTCCCTCTTTCCTGTCCATATTCACTTAAATACCTTTCAAGACGGGAACCCCTTTTGGGGTTGTTGTTGCTATGTACAGTATATAGCAACATAAACTTTTTTTTCCAGAAAACTTTGGTCAGGATTTAGAAGGCGTATTTAGAATCGGCCTCAGGTCTAAACAGGTTAAAATAAGTTCCGGATTGCAGCTTTATAGTCCCAAGATGCTGCAGATTGAGGAGTCAGCATTCATGGGTATCAAGGTTAAGGGAGGGCAAAGAATTTGTCCTCCATGCTTAACCCATCCTAACTATTAGGAGTTGTTCGGTGTCTTGCTCTTGGACACTTTTGACACAATGCCCAGAGGAGCTCTATACTGTAGGATCGAACCCGGCGACAACCTTCCGTCCAAAGGCATTTGTCACACCATTTTCGCCGAGTTAAATTGGACCCATTTTTACACTCTCCGTTAAATTAACTCCCCCAGATTTCACAGTGTGGCTAGATCGATAGATGGATGGATAGATGGGCAGATACACTGTCAGGCATGGGTGTAGATGGATAGATTATATCATTGCTGTGAATGAGGGCCACTCTGCGGATGCTCATTATCCTGCTGGGTCTTCATACTGCCACTTAAGAGAACACCTCTCTGAATGATGGATAGAATTCCCTTCTCTTCCAGTCAAGGATGATTGGACAAAGCCTAATGCACTGTATGCTCAATCGTACGGCAGTGTTGTGTGCCGAAAATGCGCAGACCTACAAGCTCATGACGCGTTGCATCCACCACACATTGTGAGCTTGTAGGTTCGGCTATTCTCGGCATGCCACACCGTTGTACGATGAAGTATAAATCAGGCCTGGCTCTGTATCCATTTGCCAAAAAAAACGGAAGAGTGATGGTGCACCTATACAGTTACCCATGATATGCTCTCTCTCTCTCCCTGGCTCTTTCTCTGTGGAGAGGACTTTGTCGGGATCGGTGTATGGCTCGGAGTGGGTGCGTGAAGGGTAATAATTATCTGCTCGAGTTCCTTTAACCCATTAAAACCGGGGAAGCATCTGTGTCATTTTAGACTTTAGCTATATTTTAACCACTTTAATACTTATGCTTTGGCTATTCAAAAATAGCAGATCTGCTATTTTTGAAAAATCATGAAAATGTGGCGCAAATCTTTGAATGATTATTTTTAACTCAAATCTTTCCCTGGAACAAAAATATTTTGAGATGGGGGTCCGCGACCAAATACATATCATGTTGGGTGATCCTGGACATGAAAAAAACTTTGAGAACCACTGATATTATAGCAAAAAACAAGGTTTTCAGAAAACTGTTAGGATTTAGAAGACATTTTTAAATGCGTTCCCGGATTGAATGGGTTAAGGCTTTGTGCAATTTAGGATCATTATTCACTGTCTTAGGGTCATAAATATGAATATTATCCTCATGTCCATTTCATATGCCAGTAAATCAGTGCAGCTGACGGTGATGATGGTGAAAGGAGAATCTGAGTAGTTCAACATCATTTACATGAAGACATTATTTTCATGGCATGGCAGTGTTGACACAATCACATCATAACATTGGTATATGAGATGCATGTTAGTATAAACTATGCATACGGTACACAACTGCCTCTGGCTAAATCCAGTCTGAGAATGAAGGAGAGAGGAAAAGTTGAACAGCGAATAACAGTTGATTTCATATTATTCATTCTCTTGTGTGTGTGTGTGTGTGTGTGTGTGTGTGTGTGTGTGTGTGTGTGTGTGTGTGTGTGTGTGTGTGTGTGTGTGTGTGTGTGTGTGTGTGTGTGTGTGTGTGTGTGTGTGTGTGTGTGTGTGTGTGTGTGTGTGTGTGTGTGCGCGCGCGCGCATGTTCACAGCTCTGTGTGTAATCTACTGTATAAGTGTGTGTGGGCGTGCTAGAGTTAGGGAGAGTACAGAGGTACGTTGTGTATGTTGTGTTTCTATAATATAAATAAGTATATTTATTACTGTGTATATGCACGTTTGATTCAATTATTCAGGGCCTGTTGCTACTTGAGAGTATAAAGCGCCTTTCATGAACCCAAGGACGCTTCACATCAAAAACTATGAACAACCAACAAACAAACAGCAAACAAAACAAAACAACAAACAGCTATTTGCCAGAAGCCTGAGAGAATAGGTGTGTTTTCAAAGCAGCCTTAAAGAGTCCAGTGTCGGTGCATGGCGAATCTCTGTTGGGAGAGACAGACAGGCTGCACACACAATTACCTAGACCTAATTGTAAAACATGGCTATACAAAATACCATATGCCCACATCTCCTCACCATTAAACAAGGGTTAATAACCAGAACATTGCACAATGCATCTCTTCATCCATCAGGCTTAACAGGCGAACAATAATAGAGGCCATTACCATTTCCCCAAAGATATGACACTGATAAGCACGATGAGTGACAAAAACATGAAAAAGTAAAAAGAAAAAAAAAATCCCCCACCAAACATCACCATCAAATAATTAGTATTGTCATTTGAGCCATAATCATGCAGCCCTACCTGTTGCTCACTATGAGACTCAAAGTCCTCCTCGCCTCTATGACTCTGTGCCATGCAAGCCTTGTAGACAGTCTGTCTCATTGCCCGCAATCCTCTGGGAGCCTGAGGATCAACGCTTATGTTCCCTTTGATCACACAGGCTCAACGTCTTGCACTATCAAAGATCATTTTCCTCTCACAGCCACTTGATGCTGGCAAACACATAGGCAAGTGGGGAAAAAGTTGCATTTTAATTTTTTTTGTGTAAAAATGCTCCAGGCACACAGATTACCATTAGTCCTGTTGTTGAGTGTGTTGTTGAAGCCATATATTCCTCTGTGGTGTTCATTACAGGAGCTGTGAAGAGGTGTTTAAATGGCCTCCGAATAACAAGTGAGAATTTGGTTGAATTATTAATGCCAAGATGGGCCGATTTGCTTCAGCTTGTCTCAGTGTTATTATGATTGTTAATCACCCTCCTTATATCATGTTACCATATTGATATGCTTTGATCTGTATCCTTTATGGATGTTAATGGTGTAAATTAACCACGAGCAGAAAGAGCTGATGTGCATAAAAAAAACATGTGATGGGGTTCTGTATGTAGGGCAGCAGGTGCTCTCTCTCTCTCTCTCTCTCTCTCTCTCTCTCTGTGCGTGTGTGTGTGTGTGTGTGTGTGTGTGTGTGTGTGTGTGTGTGTGTGTGTGTGTGTGTGTGTGTGTGTGTGTGTGTGTGTGTATGTGCGTGTGCGTGTGCGTGTGCGCGTGCGTGTTTCATCTGTAGATACATGTGCAAAGATATTGTACCTGAAAGGAGCCTGTGGCCATAAACACTAACATCCACTGTTTAGTGGATGTTAGGCTCCTCTGCCCTTCTCCTCTCCCCCTCTCCCCTCCTCTCCTCTCCCCCTCTCCTCTCCTCCGCTCTCCTGAACTCTCTGTCTCAGCCTCCCTGCCCGCCTCACTGCCTTCCTGTCTGTCAGGCAACAGACAAACATTTTCCCAGAGCCTGCCACTCTCACTTAGCATCCTCCGTAAGCTGTTTTCTTTTTTTTTGTCCCAGTGAGGTGACTGGCAGTGGGGCCGGGCATTAGCATTTCCTCATCTTGCCAAAGAGATGCTAACAGGAGGGGATAGCAGCGATGGATGTGGCCTGCATACTGAGCATCGACCTCACCCTCTCACCAAGGCACAAGGGCAATCTATTGTGTCAAGAAAAGCATGTTCACTTCAGAGACACTTTAAATTCCTTTTGTCACTGATTTAACCACATAAGCCTGGTCCATACATCGTTGCAGATCTGCTATTTTTTGCCGCGCAACACCGACATATGATGGATTATAAATTATGAAGCATATTATGTGTGCTACTGATGAGAATCCTTGCCTACGTATAATGACGTCCCCAAAATAGCCATGGTTAATGTAGTTAAAATGTTTTCCACCCTTCTCTAATCCAGGAGTTAAGAAAATTCTTACATTAGCTGAAGTGTCGGGCTCCATCTAAACCATCATTGGGTTATAACCAGTAATCTCTTTCTTTCTCAGATTGTTCAATTAATCTATGCAATTAATTCAGGCAATACATTATGGTAAAATTAGGTAATGAAGTACAAAACCGAATCTAGAGATTGCTGAATATGTTTACCAAAGAGTCAAAAACATTACTTTTCATTTTAACGCATTAAGACCTGGAACTCTGTCATTTTTAGATTTGAGCTAAAAAGCATTATATTACACTTTGGGCTATTCAAAAATAGCAGATATACGAGCTCATAGCGCGGCACTGAGTGCCGCGCTACGAGCTTGTAGATCTGCTATTTTTGAAAAATCATGAAAATGTGTGCAAATCTTTGAATATATATATTTTTAAAGCGAACATTTTTAACTAAAATCTTTGCTTCTGGGGGGTCCCTGGAACAACATACAATTTTGGGGGTCCTTGACATGAAAAATATTGAGCACCACTGATATAGAAACATACGTTTTTCAGAAAACTGTTGAGATTTAGGAGACATGTAGAATCGGCTTCAAGTCTCAATGGCTTAAATATGTGGACTAAGACGAGCATTCACATTTTGGTCAAGTTATAAAAAAGTATGATACACCACTAAACCAATTATTCCTTTGCAAAATTCAATTTGGATTAATGGATTATTCGCTTGATAAAGTTTCACCTCGTACTAAATTGAATTCTGAGCCACTTTGAATAATAAGAAATGTTACAACGATGTTCCCTTGGTCTGTATTTTTCAATTCTTAAACTTTCGTCTGTGATGCATTAAAGGAGTTATGAGACAGAGACGAGAATCTCAACGGTTTGTTTGAGGTTTGTTATTTCTTGCAGATATGGAGCTGGCAGGTAGATTTTTCCTAACATCATACAGCTGAGACTCCCCAGACTCTAGACAGTTTCTGTGGAGTGTTTGATATATTTGCTACCTTAATCCATTAATACCTGGAACGCATCTGTGTCACTTTAGATTTCTTTTGCTATTCAAAATATCAGATATACAAGCTCATAGCGCGGCATCGAGTGCCGCGCTACGTGCTTGTAGATCTGATATTTTTGAAAAATCGTGATTTTTTTTTACATTTTTTTTTTTTTTCAAAAAACTGTTAGGATTTTGTAAATTCTTAGAAGCGGCCTCAGGTCTTAAAGGGTTAATCCATTAAGACCGGGAACGCATCTGTGTCATTTTAAGATTTCTTTGGCTATTCAAAAATAGCACTGAGTGCCGTGCTATGAAGCTATTTTTGAAAAACAGTGCAAATCTTTTTTTTTTACTCAAATCTTTGCTGCTGAAGGTCCCTGTAACAAAATATTTACAAATGTTCGCCTTAAAAAATAGATATTCAAAGATTTGCCCAAATGTTCAAGATTTTTAAATAGCAGATCTACAAGCTCATTGTGCGGCACTTGGTGCCGCACTATGAGCTTGTATATCTGTTTACATCTGCTATCTGCCATTTTTGAATAGCCAAAAATTAAAATAATGGTTAAAGTGGTTCAAATCTAAAATGACAGATGCTTTCCCGGTCTTAATGGGTTAAGGTATGTTGCATCACTTGTTAGACTGAATCTAGCAAGTAGTACATGTAGATGCGAATGGAGAGGCAGAGTTCTCATACCATTATAAGCTTACATCCATCTACCGTAACTTTACATCAATTCCTGCTTTTGTCTGCAGTTTAGTAATAGTTCAACTTTATAATGCACAACTTTCCCAGATGAATTAACCAAGATGATGTTTTTGATCATCAACAGAATAGCTGACCGGAAGTCAAGTCAGTTAGATGTATTGATGGCTAATTGAATTTGTTGGAGCACCCTTAAATTGTCTCATTCTTTCATCCTGTTCCCTCGAAGAATATGTGTCCACAGAGGAAAATGTAATCCTAGTGGTCTTGTTGCCAAGAAGCGACTGTATTTTTCAGATCAGAACACAGGACATTAAATACATTAACCCTGGTATCCACATATATATATATTTCTTTATTGTATTTTATTTTAAATCTACGTGTAGGGATATAAAAAATATTTTCAAATATAGACCTTGTAGATCAGATATTTCTGCTGTTTGTCGTATGACATAGTATAGGGCAGCGGGCAACACCCTCCACCTTCACGGCCCACCCACCTGACCATTTAATACGCCAGCCATTCGACTGCCGTGTTAAGTGGTCAGATGGGGGGGGGGGCCACGAGCATTTTCAGAGCATGTTTATTTTAATGATCAGTCAATCGATCGTGTTACAGCTTGGATCAATGGAACTAACGTAGAACACTTTAAGTTATTATGTATCAATAAAACACGTTTTAAAGAAAAGATACCATGACATTTGTTTTAACATTCATTCTTTAATGTTATATTATTTTATTTTTGGGGGGGCCCATATGCAATATCCGCATGGCCCAACAGTGGACCCGGCCGACAGGTTGGGAATGGCTGATATACTGTAGGGTTTAACTGGTTAAAAACATCCTTCTCTGATCCTCCAAGCATGTGAAATAACCTACAGTGTAAAGTACTGAAACATCAACGTTATTTCCTCTCTCCCGCTCACCAAGTGTTATCCTCTGCTCTCATCTTGCAATTGAAATGATTGGAAAGCTGTTTCTTCGCTGGGATGCACATTCAACCAGAGCTGCCAAACATCACTGCCTTTACAGTCATTGGGGTGAAAATAAGTATAGCAAAATGCATTATGAAGGGCTCAACGATAACACACACTCTAATCTCTCTCACATGCCCGTGTTCAGAGCAACGGGGACGAAGGCTGCTCAGATTCGGCTGTCAGGGGTGCACTGATGTGCACTGAAGCTTGTATTCAGAAAGGTCCTGGCAGTCTTTCGGTGCTGCTCTGCGTTTTGACATCAGTCTAACCCACAATGCTTGATTTACTATCAGCTGAACTTCTGTGATGCCGGGAAAATATGCTATTTTCACTTTTGTGATGCTAGGAAAATATTCTAGATTTAATCACTCTTAAATACTTTATTTGCTGTCTCTGGTGCAGCATTTGGGTTGGCATGAAATAGCCCAAACAAATTGACCAAAAGTACATTATTGGAACTTGAGGCCTTGAATGGCAAATTACACTTTCAGAGACAGCACAGTATGTTGTAAATGAAAACGTTGCATTTCAAAACACGACCCAACCTCTTCCGGCTCTTGAGTATTTTTGGCAGCCGGCAATGGCATCTCTAATGAAGAACACTGTCTTCCTACAGGTGGCCGCGACAGATGGCTTCATCCAATGGGCTGTGTCGATATGGAGCCAGGGTGGACTGTTGCTGGGGATGGACTCGGCGTTCTTGGGGTCACTGCCAGCGTGAGTACCGCCACGCCCGCTAGCCGCTGCCGCCGGGGGCAACCGGGGCTAACAACGGTTGCTAGGGTGGCCAGGTTCTTCTTAGCTTGGGTCATAGTCATAGATGCTAATCGTGAGAGTAGATATGGTATTATAACACTGTCACAAAAGGCTCTTGGGGAAAACAAATACACTAAGCATGTCCTTACATACTGCAATATGCAAGGTAATATACTGTAAAGTCTACAAATAAAGAGTATAAATGTAGGGGTATGTGATAAATTACTAATTACTGACTTAGTATCATGATGTAGCTGCAATGCTTTCCATGGATAGTACACACTTAAATACATTGGAATAAGCCCAACTACAGTAAACCCTTACCTGTCACACGCACTCAGTACTACAGAAATCATATGCACATCTAAGTAGAAGAGGCTGGGCTGAGATAAATCACATAGAATATTTGAACGAAAGCCCACACGATTAAATGTTCCTACAAATCTTTATTCCTGATACGTAAGTTGTTTTGACACAACAAAGATGCACAGCAGATCGAAATGTTGTCTGCCATGTGTGCAGGCTTTCGTTCAAATATCACTCACTAACGCACGTACATGCACATACACGTCACACACATGCGCACGCACACACACACACACACACACACACACACGCGCACCCACGCACACACATTCGATTGAGTGTGGTGCATACAGTACACAGTAAAATCCTCAGTGTCAACTTATCCATTTGTAAGTCAGAGAGTGTACGAATGTTACATTACTACGCTCTCTCAAGTTAAATGAACACTGAGGATTTTACTGTGTGGCACAATCTTTAGGGGAAAGATTGATTCTAATGGTTGACTGTACTGAAGGACCAGCTGGCATTTATATTCACTCTGCGGGTGGCTATTGTAAGGCAGAGACCCATAAGCTGCAGGTGGAGAGGCAGAGATAAGAAACTGAGCCTAGATTTCCACTTTGCACCTGCTGGTTATAATAGATAGTTTACTACTATGCCCTACAAAGCTGAAGAGCAGTAAGTAAGTAGCAAAACATTTATCTTCTATCTTGGGAGAAGCATCATTGGTATAAAAATGGATAGTATGTTGTATATTGATATAGTATTTGCTTACACAGAATCTAAACCCATTGTAATGACCTGGTAATAACTACTTCTGTTTGACTTTGTAGGGCATGTGTTTAACTGTACAGATCCTCACAAGAAGTGCTTTGTTTTAACTAATTATTCATTTATGAATTAACCAAGTACACAACTAGAAAAAATGCTCCTTGGAGCACAGGTCTCCGCCAGATCAGGTAGAATCGGCCACCTGGTGGCGCTATAACAGGCCCATGTGAAAAATGTAAATTTGGGGCAGAGGTTTGGAATTGGCATCCAGGGAGTGTGTGTGCAAAGTTTCGCTGCGATCAGGCCAACGGTGCCAGAGATTAGCTGTTCACAGACAGAAGGACGGACGGACAGGGTGCAAGACATACTCTCTCGCCATGCCTTTGGCCTGGCGGAGACAATAATACACTTTAAGTACCCAATAAAATATAACACTTATCTCAGAAAAGTTGTAAACAACACTATTTACTCAAGTTGTGCATTTACTCAAGTACTGACAGTACTCCAGGTATATAATGTTACAATTTTATTCCATAGATAGCCATCAAAATAAGGTCATTACAAAGAATCCCCTAATTCCAATTAGCCGCCTAGGCTCTTGAGGAAGTGCACCAACTTGACACTTTATGCACCATCACCCCGCAGTACTCCTGTGTTTATCCCTCCTAACAAAATATGAATTATATATTTTAGAAATATGCACGCTTGAGCAGAGAGAGGAAGAGAGACAGTGTTCCTCTACCTCCAGTCACTAATCCTAGCTAGCCAGGGAAGTGTGAATATATGAATAGAAGTTCCAAACGCACCGCATAGCTCAACAAATATGACACCTCCTTATCCCCTCACCCACCCTGCATGGCACGATGCACTTGACATTACAGCTGTTGCTTTGCTGGGGAAGTAGTATGATTAGTAAGGGGTTTACACACACACACACACACACACACACACACACACACACACACACACACACACAGACACACACACACACACACACACACACACACACACACACACACACACACACACACACACACACACACACACACACACACACACACACACACACACACACACACACACACACACACACATCAAGGACCATCAAGGACCATCAAGGACCATCAAGGACCAATAACACTGACTGCATGCTGGTCCATCCGACCATTCCCCCATTCAGACGCCTTGAGCTGATAGCTTATAATAATATTAATATGAATAACATTGCTTCATAATCCCCTCATTAGCAATTGTGACTCTCCAAACTGAACCCCATCATTTGTTGATTTGAGTTTGTTAATCCACAGTCATCTAGTCATGCAAATAACTGCTGTTGTGTTTGAACTAAATGTATAATTTTATTCATTAACTCATCTCATCATGCTAGTTTTGGTCTTTTTCATGACTTTAAGTTTGTTTTTTAACTGATTGTTTTGAACATTGACTTTATTTTGTGGGGACTGTGTCACACACTGTTTGTTTGGTCCAATGGTAGGTTATACCACAGGTTGTCAAAGTGGGGCCCATGGGGAACCAGGGGGGGAGTGTAAACGAGAGGAAAATATATTTTAAATTCAATTTCAATTCATAAAAGTATTGTGCCAGGTTAACCTATTTTTTCAAAAACATTCAGAAATAGGGATAATAGCAGATTATCTACAACCTCAGAACGTGTCGCGATGCGACCAGTTGTGGGCTTGTATATTGTCTATTTTCGCTATTTCCTCTATTTTCTTTTTTCTTTTTCTTAAAGCCATTTCGCAATAGGAGGCCACAATCAATGTCTATTTTGGAGTCCTTGGCATGGACAAGTTTGGGAACCCATGGGCTATACCTCTACTGTATCTGCACCATATAAAGGACTGATCATTTTGGTTTAGCACTGGAGTCCCTTCTTTGTGGAAAGCTCATGTGGATCCCTGTCATTTCTTGCATTGACTCATCCAATGTAGTAACTGATAAGGTAGTGACCACCAAAAGCTGCCAATAGAAAAGACTGTAAGGGTGACCATGAGAACCAGATCAGTATTTATTTATCTCCAATGTTTTAATATTCTTCATTAATCATTCTCTATACAGTAAAATGCACAATGTTCATTGAACACTTTTACATGTTTTACTGCGTTTAATAATGTGAATGTCACATGGCACTGGTGCTTCATGTTCCAGTCTAGTCAGCTCACACCAGCATCACTCCTGTCGTTTTTATTTCACAGCTTAGAGACAGGAAACAGAAAGAGAGAGAGAATAGGGGAGTGGCATGCGGCAAATGGTCGGTCCGTCCGGGAATCAAACTTGCTGGTGAGATTTGCTGTCAGGCATTAGAGTCCATGTGCGACGTGCCCTAACCACTGGGTTATCGGGTCGCCCCCCCACTCCCGTAATTTCAATTCGAAATAAGATAATGCTATAACAGTACATTACGTTTATGATACTGGCTCTGTGAGAGCCAGAACACGACTAGCAGTTCAAGGGAGGCCATGCATTCACTGAGATAAAATGACTGGTGTGGCGTGACACCTGAGCTACACTATGAGAGAGAGAAACGCACCAGTATGTTTTGCACAAACACTTCGGTCGTACCAGGATGTGTGAACATGCAGACGGCCTCTGCAGCAGCTCTGGCAGGAGTCCGGCCGTTCAATAGCCAATATATCCCCCAGTAATCACTGCCTGCCAGCTGCCTGTACCCAGGAAACTCTTAAGTGGCCAAACTGAGATGAGACTAGATGGGGAAATGAGGAGGAGATTAGACTATACTCCATTGTCAGTGAATCAGTGAACAGCACTGATTAGGCGGGTGAGGCTCATATTTTAACTACATAATACAAGGGCTTGTCGGGCTTGTCAAAAATAGTCACAGCACATGCTGGCCATGAGCTAGTTTCAGTTGTGTGCTATGGATGGCTCAGTGTATACAGGTGTCCATGCTAAACCAAAACACCAGGTGGTTTCATTAGTTGGCCCGTCATCTAACAAGAGAGGGAAGGCGGCAGGTTGCCATGATTGGACGCCTCTGCAGACTATTGTCTGCATTACTGCTTTAATGCATACTGCGGTGAGGAATGGTAGGAAAGAGGGGAAATGACATGGGATCTACACTGCAAAATCAATTTAAGCCTGAGAGTATAAAAATGGGCCCATAATGGTCCTTTTTTACTCTCAGAGTTGATGAGATATTGATGTGAAAGTGATACTCAGGATTTTACAGTGTATGTGGTACGTGCTCAAACTGGCAAATTCACCAGACCGTGTGCCATGGTTCTGGTGCTGTATATCACATGCAGTATGTCATCTTAGACAAGTCTTGTTTAAAAAATCAATGCACTTGCGTCGTGATGATGAACATTTAGTGGAGGGACTACAGTACGTGAACCTTTCAAATTGCATTAAATAGAGTCATTTTCAATGAAGTCCTTTTGGTGCTTATACTGTAGGTGCTTTTAAATGGACCTTCCAGTGTTGATCAAACATCAGTGTGTGCACACATTGCCCCTTTGTTTTGTTCTGGAGTCCCACACATTCCATGTTGGTTCTAGCACGTTCTGGGAG
>NC_139939.1:37019282-37206782 GCF_963454915.1 Gymnoscopelus microlampas
AATGAGCATAGAGACAACAATACAAAAGGCAGTCAAGAATCAATTATTTCTTCTGAATCATAGTTGCTTTGTCGTAATGTAGGTTCGACTGGTTTAGAAAAATCCATAGCTATTCAGACACAGTTTAATGACTTCCTCATGAATTGAGTGCAGTGATGGAAGAAGTACAGTACTCAAATGTTTTACTTAAGTAAAAGTATCAATATCACAATGTAGAAATACTAAAGTACAAAAGTATTGGTATCAAAATATACTTCAAGTACCAAGAATAAAAGTACCGGTACTCATTATGCAGAGTGTCCCATTTCAAATATTAAAATGTTTAAAAATCTTTTTGAATTAGCAGATCGACAAACTCACAACGCATCGCGAGACCTTGTAGATCGGCTATTTTCTAATAGCCGATCTAGCCGAAGTATAGGGGTGAAGTGGTTGTCTGACCACTTCACCCCTATAGTAATAATAATAATCCAAATATACAAAGTAACTAGTAACTAAAGTTTTTGAAATAATTGCAGTGGAGATGTAGTGGAATAGAAGTAAAAATATTTAAAATTGGAAATACAAGTACAGTACTTGAGTACATGTACTTGGTTACTTTCCACCACTGATGGAGTGGGCAGCTCCACTCCCTTTTAACGTCTTGTCTTCATCGAGGTGGACGGTAGGAAGTCACAGAGACGAAAACCCATCTGTCAGGCTTTAATCCGAGGTCAGCGCGGGTGCATGGAAGGGTCCAGATGTGAGGGATCTTAACAAACACACCATCACCGGCCACTTTGAGCAAAGACTTTTAAATTGGTAACAGGAGCTTTAAGAATGAGTGATGGACAAAATAAAGTGACCTCAAAGTATCTACTCTTACTAATACGTTTTCTTCTGGTACTCGGCGTGTGCTTTTTCTCCTCTGTTCTATTTTCTTTCATGTTCAGTCATGTGTAAAAGCTCCATCTGCTTGTGTGTTTTCATCTATGAATAGTAATAAGTAAGGTTACTACTGAAGATCAGAGGGGATATAAGGGAGGGAGTAAACGCACCCATTATTTCATCTGGCCTGGAACATCTCACGTTCTATCGTAAATTAACATGATGCTTATTAGTATGCCGAGACTGAAAGGTGCTCTCACTGATGCAGCGATGATTTAAGGGAAAAGGAAATCTGTTGCATATTCAAAAGGAAATCGGTTCCAAGTCAAGAAGTGGTGTTAATTATTTTCACACTGAGAGGAGCGCCATTGTGAACTCATTGGGATATGGGGTGGTGTAAGAGTTTTCATGTTACCAAACAGTGGGTGGAATTAGAAATGAGCTTCATAAATCCTCCTCCGTCGCAGTGTGCTACTGTAGCAGCAAGGGTGCCCAAAACTCCTTATTTAAAGATGTAAACAGTTTGAGAAATATGCATTTAATCTCCATGAAACAAGAAAGTGTCCCAGGAGACTGTGGATGCACAATTACTCATTTGCCATCACACGCCGTGAGGCTGGTTTCCACAATCTATAATTGTTCAACATTTTTGAAATGTCATTTCATTTGGAATACCTCCTGTAGTTGAAAATAACGTGAGATGGAAACAATGTTGTTCTCCAAATAAACCACCCTAAAAGTTATAATTGATGGTCATAATCACACGGTCTAGTCAAATTACAAGGACCATCACTTTACTGTAGCTACTATGGTGCAGCAGCCCTAATAGTCAGCCACGAGGTGAATGATGCTAACTCAACTGCATACACAGTGGGAAGGGATACAGCTCCGAGTAACATTATTATTCAGTGGTTGTGCTCCATGGAATGTGTGACTCCAGATTCATGGTGTTTCTGCTTTGTCAAAGTGACCAGGCATCGCCTGCTCCCCTAACTCACATAATGGATTGTTTCTTTCCCCTCAACGACTAAAACAGAATTCACCTGCAACCTCTCTGTCTTTTGTTTGGCCATTTGTTTTGTTGTTGTTGTTTTTTTTGCAGCTCTCTACGCCTTAACGCACAGGGTAGTCGGGATAAGGTGCCAGCCCCAAGGTTAGCTCAACAACATGTTTTCTTGAAATAATCTTGCTAGACATTTATCTCCTTGCGGGTGTGTGGCTGATGGTGATCAGGTTGGGGGGCAGGGGGGGAGTGGATTTAATATTTATAGACTCCCAACACCCCACACTCCCCCCGTGCCCTCCTCAACCCCACACGCCTCTCTAACAAACCCCTAACACACCCTTCACACGCTCTCACATCAAAACCCAGCAGTGGTCATCTCCTTCATCTTGGTTTGGCAGCGGCTGTTTTTTCCATCAGCAGTCATGTGCTTGAGTCAGAGTCCTCCTGCATCTCTCTGACTTCACTGGGGGTATCAATAAAACGCAAAGATTCGAGATGTTCAAGACTATCACATTCAACAAGACTGCATAGTGAAGTGTACTGTAGCACTAGACGGGTGGTGATGCAATTCTCATCTAGCATTGGTGAAATGTTTGTGATTTCCTCTGCCCTAGAGAGGCAGTTAATGCATTTTTAAAAGGTCAGCACTTCATGTCTTGGGTTGAGATTTTAT
This sequence comes from Gymnoscopelus microlampas, assembly GCF_963454915.1. NCBI lineage: Eukaryota > Metazoa > Chordata > Actinopteri > Myctophiformes > Myctophidae > Gymnoscopelus > Gymnoscopelus microlampas. The sequence continues at coordinate 37,021,829 of NC_139939.1, forward strand.
ATCTACAGAAATTGTGTTGTTAAATGCTGCTAAGCAATTTACTTGTCCACTTGTAGCAGAAGTAGTTTTGGCAGGATAGGAGAGTTTGCAGTCATTTTTTTTTCACTTTCTCAGTTTCACTGCTCAGGTACTGCTTTCTAGTATGGTGCAGTAAGACAAATTCATCACCCCCCCCAAGAAATACTCCATAACAGTACAATGACTCATACACAATATTTCACAAGATAAATGTTTAACACCAAACAGGAAATATTATGTGTCACAATTTAATTCAAACATCCATAAATCATATTTACATTGTGGATATTTACTGTTACTGTTTCTGTTATCTGTTAATTTATACTTCTTTGCACAATGTTTTTGTTGCTCGACAATTTTTTTAAAAGTGTTTCATCAAAAGGTTTTTAATTTGAAAGACCCAGGTGGCCAGTGACTTTGACCAGTTTCACTTTCAAAACCTTTGCATCATGCATGTCACACAAACAGAATGCGGCACACAACACCAATGGTTTTGATAATGTGGATTGTGGAAGTTAAATGGTGGATTTGTGGATAGAACTCTATATGAAAAGAACTTGTTATATCAACAAAACGCATTGCATTCTGTTTGTGTGACATGCATGATGCAATGGTTTTGAAAGTGAAACTGGTCAAAGTCACTGGCCACCTACTGTATTTTCAATGTCAACTAAGCTGGAAAGAAATTGTTTAAAACAATTACATAACACAGTCAATTATCATACGCATTACATGAATGACTGTGTACCTAAAAGAGAAATGCCAGGGCTAGAAAAACAGGAGACAAGAAATAGGAATAACAGCTTAGTGCAGGTGGTAGTACGATGAGAGGGAAGTAACCCTGTCATCCCCCAGATGGATCCCAAATAGATCCCATCTGACAATATCTGCATCTTTACATGGCAGACAGGCTGTCTTTCTGTGGCCTGTCGAATGCCAAATGTAAAGCAGTGCAAAAAGACAGACTAACATTAACGGCAAACAACATTGAAAGAGGAGTCACTGTGCCCTGCCAGTATTCTGGTCATCCCAGTTAATAAACTCTGGAAGAAAATTGTCAGGACAAGATAACAGAGAGACAAGAAATAGGTAGAAGCAAGAGTGCAGAAAGAACATTGGGAAGGGGGTGGGTGGAGGGTTAAGTCACATTTTCAGTGACAGCACCCAAATAGACACCATCTAACATGAGCCAGCGGTATGATGACAATCCATAGATGGCAGAGCCCCCTTTGGAAGTTATCAAATGATAGCTGACGTAAACCAGGGTGAAAGTGTGTCATGAGAAGTCCTCTACTGACTGGTATTCATGGAACGAGTGCCATGTTTGGCCTTCCAGCTGGGATGGCCATTTTTAGTTCTGTGTCTTTTGATGTAGCTAATGAACGCAGGCTATTTCCCCTCATCACTCTGCCAGACCACAGACTTAAAAATACACCACCCCTCCTGTTCCCAGCGAAGCCAAGCTGGGAGGTGACCTGCTTACAGTATCGCGCTTATCAAATACTCAATCCTGTTTTAGAGGTCAAAAATAACACCCCACTCAGTCCCTTGGGCTCACCGGGTCCCATCACTTACTGTACATGCGAGTCATTTGGTTGAGAACCACTGCCCTGGTTCTCAACCTTTTTTATTTCAAGGACCCCCTGATACGCATCAGGCCACGGACCCACATTTGATAAAACTTGTTATCTTTGGGACCCCAATCTACACTGTAAAATCCTCAGTGTTCTTTTAACTGTGAGAGTTACAGATCCGTAAAGGGTCCATTGGGACCCCTGGTGGTCCCCAGACCCGATGTTGAGGACCCGTGCTTTTGGTGGATGCTCTTATTCAGTGAGCAAGAAGGGGTTCCATAGATAACCCTAATCCAAGGATACTTCAACAAGCCACATGGGCTGTGGTGGGGATTGAACCAGTGACCTTTCAATGACAGGACACTCTCACAAACCACAGGGCCCCTGTCATGCAACTTGATCGCGGCACTGACCTAATAAACTTAGAGGGCTGGACAATTTCGCAGGTCTTTTACATCTGAAGATTTAAAAGCCGATTCTACAAAAAAGAAAAACATCTGAAGCCGATTCTACAAAATAATGTCTTCTAAATCCCAACAGTTTTCTAAAAAACGTATGTTGCTATATCAGTGGTTCTCACACTTATTTATAATTATCAAGGACCCCCGAAATGATATGTATTTGGCCGTGGATCTCAAAATGTTTTGTTCCAAAGATTTGCACAGATTGTCAAGATTTTTCAAAAATAGCCGATCTACAAGCTCTTGTAGATTTGCTATTTTAGGAAAAGTGTAAAATAATGCTTTTTTTTAGCTCAAATCTAAAAATGACACAGATGTGTTCCAGGTCTTAATGGGTTAAACACAGAATCATTTCGCCTACAAATTAGACCGTTTGATATTTTCACTCGGAGGCGTAATTGTGAACTTTGACTGTTCGGCGCGTTAGAGGCCTGGCTCTGAGCCCAGGGCGTCCGTCGAGTGAGCTCACACTGCCTTCTCTCTATTAGATTACACCAATTTAATAAAGTGGAATGAGTCTGGGGATGTTATCGTCTCCATTTTAAAGCATTCGTTCTAATGCCCGCATACCTTTTGAACTCAATATGAACAATGTTAAGGGTCTGCAACCTGAGGACTGGCGCGCGCGGTCATCGTGAATGGCGTGGCTCAGCCGGAGCACAATGATGGAGTCTACAGCAGTGCGATTAGATTACACCCCAAGTCCCTTATGAATGGGCATTTCTGAGAGCGGAGGTCAGCTTATAGAGCAGCCCTTTTGCTTTGTATCCTGTTTAAGATAATAGTCTGCTAAATCAGTGCGCCGTTTGATATTCAACCCATTTCCACTCCGACTCGATTAGAATTGTCTTAGGCTGCATGATTTTACGTTACAGAATTTCATGCAAACTATTGAAAAATACTGCATCAGTTTTCATTCGCAAACTGTCAGTGACACAATGTTGATAATATATTGTTTATTATGATATATTATAACCATTGTTGAGGCACAATTACAGCTTGACTCAGAGAGACAGAAACCTGGCTCTTGTTACATTGGTGTCCTTAATCAGAGGTCTATCTTACTGTCTGTCTGTCTGTCTGTCTGTCTGTCTGTCTGTCTGTCTGTCTGTCTGTGTGTCTCTCTCTCTCTCTCTCGCTCACACACGCGCACGCGCACGCGCGCACACACACACACACACACACACACACACACACACACACACACACACACACACACACACACACACACACACACACACACACACACACACACACACACACACACACACACACACACACACACACACACACACACACACACCAGTCAAACTCACTGTGCTTTCCTGTGACTCTCTCCCACACGCTACATGTTCAGTTACAATGACCAGAAAATAGGCCACTGCATTCTCACACACAAAGACACCCCCACACATGCACACTAAATTTAAATTCCCCCCACTGCCCACACACCTCCATTATACCACCAGATAGTCTTTATTATTTTTTCAAATACAAAAACAAAAACACACACACACACACACACACACACGCACACACACACGCACACACACGCGCACGCACGCACGCGCGCACACACACACACACACACACACACACACACACACACACACACACACACACACACACACATACAGGCTCTCTCAACAAAGGGATAATTAAGTCCTCTGATTGCTCTGTATTATGACAGAATTAATGAAGCTTTTAATGTAAATTAGCGCCACTTGGCTGAAGCAGCATGTATCAGCCATGCTTAGCACTGAGATGCAGTGTGCACAGGCAGATAAGCAGGGCAAGCCTCCAGCTCACTGAAACAGAACACTGAGATACCCCCTACACGCACGCACGCACGCACGCACGCACGCACGCACGCACACACACACGTGTCCTATCATATCAACCATCACACACACTCTCACTCGAAAGCAGGTTCACACACATATGCTGTGCTCCTGTGCATGTACCTATACGCACACTGTTACATACTCTCATTTTCTCACGCATGCACACTCTCTCTCTCTCTCTCTCTCTCTCTCTCTCTCTCTCTCTCTCTCTCTCTCTCTCACACACACGCAAACGCACACACACACACACACACACACACACACACACACACACACACACACACACACACACACACACACACACACACAAACACACACACACCCTCAGACACCCTCAGACACACTCACTTTGTCTCATTCCCTCCTTCTCTTTCTCTGGCTCTATCTTTTAGTTAGTTGACCTGGGCCGTCTGGGTGGTGTAGAGGTGAATCACTCGGGACCCGGGTTCGATACCTGGCAGTGGTGGCTGCAGCTTGACTGAGGGATCTTCAACAAACACATTTGACAGTGCTGCGAAACTCCCACTGGTTGATCAGGGGCGCCTGAACGGCAGGAGGGTATCTGGGGTAGATAGCGTGAAACCTTTGTACTCTCCCAGTGAAACTGCCTAGCTGTCAGATGAAAAGAAGTGGCTGGCGACAGGGACCACAGTGCTTCATGGGGGGAATAGGCAATGGCAAGGCTAGGCAAGTTTATTTGTATATAGCACATTTCAGCAACAAGGGAATTCAATGTGCTTTCCATAAAACGTTAACCCATTAAGACCGGGAACGCATCTGTGTGTCATTTTTTGATTTCTATAGCTATTCAAAAATAGCACATCTACAAGCTCATAGCGCGGCACCGAGTGCCGCATTACAAGCTTGTAGATCTGCTATTTTGGAAAAATCGTGAAGATGTGTGCCCATTAAGTGAACATTTTAAACTAACATTTTTGCCTCTGGGAGATTCTACAAATGTCTTCTAAATCCTAACTTTTTTTCTTTTTTTAAACGTATGTTGCTATAATATCAGTGGTTCTCAAACTTTTTCACGTCAAGGAGGATCCCCAAAATTATATGTTTTCCGCGAACCCCAAAATATGTTGTTCCAGGGACCCCCAGAAGCAAATCTTATATTATTAAATGTGTATATATATATATTCAAAGATTTGCACACATTTTCACGATTTTTCAAAAATAGCAGGTGTATATCTGCTATTTTTGAATAGCCCAAAGAAATCTAAAACAATTACACATACGCGTTCCCGGTCTTAATGGGTTAAGCAATGGAGAAAGGACATTTGAATTCAGTAAAAAGGAAATAAAAAAATAAGTTAAGCACCTATTTCCTTAATAAGAAACACCTATCCAGGACACAGAGCATAACAAAAAACTATATAAAATGACATTTGAATACCATAAAAATGAAATTATAATGCAGCTACATAATTTATTAAACTCTCAATAAAAGGCAGTGCTTTGATTTAAAAGAACTGAGAGTTGCAGCACACCTGCAGTTTTCTGGGAGTTTGCTCCAGATAGTGGTGCATAGAAACGCTGTTTCTCCGCGTTCTGATTCTAGTGACATAAAGCAGACCTGTACCTGATGAGAGAGCTCTGGGCGGTTCATGATATCGCACAAGATCAGAAATGTATTTTGGCCCTAAGCCATTCATTGCTTTATAAACCAACAGTAGTATTTTGATGACTCAAATTATGAATATGAAAATGAAAATAATAAAGAGTTGTTCAACTTGAACCCTATTTTATACTTCTTCATGCGATGGTGTTACACAGCGGAAATGGCTGATCTAGAAGCTCTCAACATTGAGCATGTAGATCTGCTATTTTCAAAAAGTGTTTTTTTGTTTGTTTTTTTTGTCTGAAATGGTATGCCCAACATTGATATGCCAGGTTGAAAGTGTTTTAAAAGAAATTTACAATTAACGCAAACACTTCTTTCACTCACACACATTCACACTCTTTGAACTCTCTCTGATGTGCACACCATGCTGGTCTTATCACACATTGCATTTGCATACCCACACTACGGTAGGCATAATCCGCAGGGTAACTCAGAACATATATTTTATAATTAGAGAATACAAGCCTTTTTTGTGCTTGGATTGTTATCAGCGTTGCCGCTAGCTCCATAGGGAGATATTATTTATCCACTTAATCTGTTAGCCGACCCCCACTGTAATGACCTGACATTTTCTTAGTTATATGAAGCTGTGGAAAACTAAAGCCTACGCTCTTGTTCAAAGTTCTTTGCTAGTTGCACATAAAAAAGGGATTACCGTAATATCACCAAGGAAACAAGCTCAGTCAGAAATCCAGGGTTGTTGTATGACAGGAGGTTAGCACAGCGAGGTCAGTGGTGTTAATCAATGGTAATCGTGCTAAAACACAGACACACGCACGCACGCACGCACGCACACACACGCAAGCAGGCACACCCACACACCCACACACCCACACACACACACACACACACACACACACACACACACACACACACACACACACACACACACACACACACACACACACACACACACACACACACACACACACACGCATTCTTCTCCTCTTGTCTGTAATAGGATTGGTTGTATTATTCAAAAGTAATAACACTGAGACACACACACACACACACACACACACACACACACACACACACACACACACACACACACACACACACACACACACACACTCCTCTTGTCATTAATAGGATAGGTTATATTAAACATCCGCGCACAAACATTCTCCAAACTCGGCTTTATTACACTGCCACTTACAATAATCAAGGAGTTTTGGAGAGTAGCAAAAAGGCTAAAGGATTAAGTACTTTGTCACACTGATCTAGTGTGAGGCTCATGCCAGAATGCCACACTCCTCCCTCTGCTTGTTCTTCTTCTCATTCTTTTAACCCTTATTTCCACCAGCCCTGTGCCAGCCAGGCTGTAAGCATGGCGACTGTGTGGGACCCAACAAATGCAAGTGCCACCCGGGTTTCACCGGCAAGACCTGCAATCAAGGTAAGCTCTCACCTGGAGCGCTGACAACTTGTAGGCACGCACACACTGTTATTGCATTGGGGTTTCATGTTGCTGCTTTTACTTGGCTACACTGTCAAATCCTCAGTGATAATTAACTTTGAGGGTGTAAAGATGGACCCTTTCGGGTACTATTATTGCACTGGAGTTTTATGGTGCCTGTCTTACTTGGGCATACTGTAGAAGTACATTGTTAATTTTACAGTGTACTGAAATGGAAACACAGCGAGAGAGGGAGAGGGAGAGGGAGAGGGAGAGGGAGAGAGAGAGAGATAGAAACACATACGGAGAGAAAGAGAGAACATCAAAATGCATTATTATTTGTTGGACTAAAATAATAATCCTCATTTGATGGACAAAAAAAATCACAATTGTTCTTTATAAAGAATGGGACTGATTTTTAAACATTGGGCAGTTTAAATGAAACCAAATGTCTCGGTGTCACCATCCTGCCAGTTTTCTAGTTAATTGTGGAAATTAATTTGCGATACACAATCGTATAATTCATTCAGTGACTCTCCCATGGCAGGGACATCTTTTTTTACTGTTATTAGTCTAGTTGTTTTATTACTTTGCTCACTCGGTGTACTGAAATGGAAACACCAGAAAAAATGAGAGAGAAAGAGGGGGAGACATTCAGAATGTATTGTGAACGTACACTATGCGTCAAATATGTATCCCTAATGCCTTCCCCCCCAACACAAACACCTGGCTCCCTGCTGACACGCACATTTCTCACAGGGAAAACAGATTGAGAGAGAACTCCTGCCCCTTAAGCCATGTAGTGGGATAATCATTGTTTACTGTGGCCAAGTCCACACACACACACACACACACTCACACACTGCGCAGGAACCAACTTATTAATGACACTACTTATTCATGGAAGCGGAAGCTCGTCACACAGTATACGAACACACACACGCTCCTGCCTGTGTGTGCAAATTTGTGTGCATGTACACGCACAGACATACGTGCATATGTGTGCACTCGCATGTGCGCGCACACACACATACACACACACACACACACACACACACACACACACACACACACACACACACACACACACACACACACACACACACACGCGCGCACAAGAGTTAGATGGTATAATCAGAGAGAGAGAGAGGGGGGGGGGCAGAGCTGATTCAGCTCAAATGGAAACGCCTGTGGAGGCCGTTGCTGTTGAGTGATTCACAGGAAGGACCCTCTGCTAAGAAGATAACATCTCAATTACTGACCCACGATAGCGTGGTCTGACCCAATGCTACCCAAACCCTGCTGAAGCCTAGCGGAGGAAAAAGTGTGTCTGTGTGCGTGCGTGCGTGTGCGTGTGTGTGCACAAGCGTGTGTGTGTGTGTGTGTGTGCGTGCGCATAGTATAATCCTCAGTGTCAATTTAACTGTGCAAAAAGGGTTTATTTGGGTGAGAGGTTCCATTTTGTAACTCTCAGAGTAGCACTGAGGCTTTTACTGCATGGGGTATTTTTTATACACGCTTCAGTCATCGTGTCCAGTTGAAATACCTGATGTATTTACTGACGGTTGGAAAGCGCTGAGCCTTAAACATTTTCGTCGACGCTGGCTTGACGTTCATCCAAGTGGCTTGAAAATACTTGCGGAATTCACGCCCTGAGACAGGAATAGGATAGCATGTAATTAAAAACAAGAAGGCGGGGTTGGATGTGAGCGTGTGCTGTGTTGTGTGTGTGTGTGTGGGTTGGTTGGTTGGTGTGTGCGTGTGCGTGTGCGTGTGCGTGTGCTGTGTGTGTGTGTGTGTGTGTGTGTGTGTGTGTGTGGGGGGGGGGGGGGGGGGGGGGTACTTTAAATCCTTTCCGGAATGTTCCAAATGACTCATCCTTCCATCCTGCATTTTGTAGGCTATAGGTGGCTCCTGTCTGCCCAGCCAGAGTCTTAATTCGGCAACAATAGGTCATCATATTCATCTCACTACACAGTAAGACCATGAGTGATCATTTATCCATTTGTAACTCTGAGAGTGTACAAATGTAACCAAATGGACCCCTGCCCGATTTGTACACTCTCTGTTAAATGAACACTTCTTACTGTGTACAGTAGACTCTGATGTCTGCAATTTAGATCTCGATTCTGGGAAATTTCCCCCCCAAAAAACCCATGTTTGGGTGTGCGTTTGTGTGCGTGTGTGTGTGTGTGTGTGTGTGTGTGTGTGTGTGTGTGTGTGTGTGTGTGTGTGTGTGTGTGTGTGTGTGTGTGTGTGTGTGTGTGTGTGTGTGTGTGTGTGTGTGTGTGTGTGTGTGTGTGTGTGTGTGTTCATACTTGACCCAGCCTGCCGCAGCAGCTCAGACACTCTAATGGGATTTGAGTGATGGGCCTGGCCTTTGGGGACCACCACAGTCTGGCGAACATGACCTTGGGGTCATCAATATTCTGAATGCACCGAGGAAACACATTGAATTATTCAGGAGAACATAAATTACATTCGCTCATTTGAAATTCGGCCTTGGCTAATCATCGATTTGCACTTAACCACTGATGCGGCACGTTTACAGGGTGGATCTATCCAGAGGACCCGATGACCCTCCTAGTTGAACACTGCAAATTCCTGTGTGGTCATTTGAATGAGTGTAAAAATGTACGTCAAATTAATAAAACAGTCAGGATTTTACAGCGTAGAAGTGCATCTCTGACTTGGTTGACTTAGCCATTCAATAATTCAGTCTAACAGGTGATGGAACTGATATTCACCAAGATTGTTGGATATACAGATGACTTGACAAAATCTGTGTACAAATGGGACCAAATGGACCGTCCCGTATTTTGCGGACTTTACCTGATTATTAGATATACAATAATACAACAATAATAAAAGTAAATTGGTTTGTTTGAAGTTACATACTAAATCTACATGTTGAGCACTATTGAAATTTAAAGCACATTTAATGCACAAATAAAATGTATAACAAAATGTAAGGAAATCACACAAGTTCTGTCCTTATTATCGCGATGAAGTGCAAGCGCTAGTCACTCGTTGAGAACAATCAGAACAATTGATCTCACTACTCATGGCGAGCGGATGATAACTAACAAAAGGTAACTTGCATGAGCCGACGTCAAATCGATACTTAAAGATTTGTAGAGAGAGGGGGAAGAAAGGTGAGCGGAAACCAGCTAATTGCTTGTTGCATTTACAAATACAGACATACAGTACATCTGTTTCTGATCTGTCCAAGCATGCAAGCAGAGAGACACCACACACCCAGAGGCGCGCACACACACACACACACACACACACACACACACACACACACACACACACACACACACACACACACACACACACACACACACACACACACACACACACACACACACTCAGCAGGGAGACCCAGGGCATGTTGAGGGAGGCGTTCTCCTTCTTTAAGTAGGAGGTGTGGACAGATGCATGACCCTGAAGACACCTTGATTAACAGCACTGTTAAAACACCTTTGGAACTGCAAAAACAAAAAGGGAGAATGAATCACACACAGCGGATACTGTAATACCACACACACACACGCACGCACGCACGCACGCACGCACGCACGCACGCACGCACGCACGCACGCACGCACGCACGCACGCACGCACGCACGCACACACACACACACACACACACACACACACACACACACACACACACACACACACACACACACACACACACACACACACACACACACACACACACACACTCAAGTACACTTTCAAAGTTATTAATGGAAAAATTAACACTGAGGATTTTACTGTGCAAAAAGTGCAAGTTGCAGTGCAGCCAATGCTTCACTTAAGCCTTTTTCAGTATGCGGCTATGCACTTTAGTGTATACTGCATCAAATTCTTACTGTCAACATATTTATTCACCTATCACTTTTTAATGCGCAAAACATTGGATCTGTCACATTTGAGGTGGACAGTATTTCTAACAGGATATTAATGAATGTTTTTCAAATCTCTTTATTAACACGAAGGCCATCTTCTCCCAGCACCTGATCATGGGCTTTTGTTCTTCCCTCAGATGACGCAGATTAGATAAATGTTTTCTTAAAGAGACATTATACTGCAGGTATAATCCATTTAATGATTTTCTTCAACTCTCCCACTGATCCAATCATTTTAATAGGATGACTGTTTCATGCAGGAGGCTTTAATTAGCAAAGGTTAACCTGCTGTTAAGGTACTATTAAAAGCTCTTTCCAGAGAAGTGATATCTACAGCTTCAACAGCTGTGAAGAAGACCTGCTGATTCTTGACTTTAACCACATGAGCTAGCATCCCTATTCTGGGCATGTCATAAGAGGGGAACGTTCAGTGAAAATATGTGAACATTCGGTGAAAATAGCAGATCTATGCACGTTGTGAGCTTGTATTTAAACAATTTTCACTATTTGAAATACAACAAAGTATGTAATATCGCAATTAAATAAACACTCTGGCAGTTGCTGTGTAACGTTATATTTTATTTTAAAACAGCATTTCTCTTCCCTCCAGGGCTGTTCTTTTTTTCTTTTCTTTTTTTCACTGATCTCTCCAAATATCATGTCTAACCCATATCTATTTTGGGATAATTTGCTCATAACTGTGGAACGTACTTTGGTTTAACTTGGACAAGCCACCCTCATTTTCCAGCATTATTAGCTAAATTTCAGGATCGCCTTCTCAGACTTTCAATTAAATTAGATTGCTGCAGGACAATTGCCTTTAAACCAGTCCATGTGTCTCTCTCTCCTCTCTCTTGTCTCGTCTCTCTGGCCATTTGCTGGATGATAAGTCCAGCAGCTGTGAGGGTTTCATAAAGATGTTGCATGTGTTACCAGATACTAAATCATCTACAAACGAATACCATCTTTCAGTTATCATGAATGGAATCTTGTTTTTAGCTAGGTCAGTGAGGCCATGCATTCACGCAATTAAACCACTATTACTCTTATATCCTTATCACCACTGTATACATGTATACAGTTCAAGTAAAATAATATTGGCTTAAGTTTAGTATCTTCAATGATACCGTATGCAGTAATGTGTGTGAAGTGTCTTTCCCAATCCTTCGCCCTGTGACACCTGCTACTATCCACAGGTTATATTTAAATCAAATGATTTCTTTGGCATGTTGCTCGTAGCTACGCAAACCTCTTGTATCAATAGCCTTAGGATTACGTCTTATTTGCAAACATAGTTGTGGCCACAAAAGTCCACAAATCCTATTCAAAAAGTTCCACAAAAGGCTGGTATGGAATGCAGTGCACCAAACCGCCCAGTCTGGCCCACTACATCCCCCAATAGCAAAAAACCCTTGAACCATTCAAAGCTTGTGGATAGACAGACAGACACACACACACACACACACACACACACACACACACACACACACACACACACACACACACACACACACACACACACACACACACACACACACACACACACACACACACACACACACACACACACACAGAGACCATTTGAAGCTTGCAAAACAGTCCGAGCTGTTGGTATCGTCTTCCAGAATGTTAACAATAGGTGTTGTTAGCAAACTGCCAGAGGAAAGATTGAGGGGAGGATGGATGGAGAGAGGAGGAGGAGGAGGGAGAGAAGGAGAGACACAAGAGAGAGGGGGGGTGGGTGGGGTGGGTGATGGGGTTGAAATTCTTTTGGCTGACGTGTTTTGCAGTCAAGCCCCGACGCGGCTGTTGAAAAGAAAACCTCAGTGTTTCTTTGAACTTGCAGATACGGACAAACTGAGGGGAGGATACCTTGGAATCCACATTGATAATGCCATTCCGAGATTCAATTTCACTTTTCACTGGCGCAGAGGGAATGCCAACAGGAGAGAGAGAGCGAGAGAGGAGAGGGAAAGAGAAGTCCTCTCCCTCGCTCCGTCTTTTCTCCCCAGATACCCAGCTCATGTCCAATTCCCACAAGTGTAATCCTCTTTGCTGCATAATGTTTTTTTTTATTTTTTTAACTTTACTCTTTTAAGGATTGTGGTTTTGGTCCAAGCTGTTTTAACCCATTGATTTTGTGTGTTTTTCTTTCATTCTCACTGCTGTCTGTCTGTCTGTCTGTCTGTCTGTCTGTCTCTGTCTCTGTCTCTGTCTCTGTCTGTGTCTCTGTCTGTCTGTCTGTCTGTCTGTCTGTCTGTCTGTCTGTCTGTCTGTCTGTCTGTCTGTCTGTCTGTCTGTCTGTCTGTCTGTGTGTCTGTCTGTCTGTCTGTCTGTCTGTCTGTCTGTCTGTCTGTCTGTCTGTCTGTCTGTCTGTCTGTCTGTCTGTCTGTCTGTCTGTCTGTCTCTTTCTCTTTCTCTCTGTATCTTTCTCTCTGTCTCTCTCTCTCTGTGTGTGTGTGTGTGTGTGTGTGTGTGTGTGTGTGTCTCTCTCTCTCTCTCTCTCTCTCTCTCTCTCTCTCTCTCTCTCTCTCTCTCTCTCTCTCTCTCTCTCTCTCCCCCATTAAACACTCTGCTGCCTCTTTCTCCTGTTTTGTCTCTACTAAATCCTTCACCCCCTAAATTCTCCACCCCCATCCTCAATCCTCTCACTATCATTTATCTTTCCCCGGAGAAGAGGAGCTGGACTATCTGACCCCACCATTGTGGGACAGTCACCCTCCTATCTTTCTTCCTGTGGACCATCAGCCACCTGGGGTAGCGATGGAGGGTGAGACTCGTCGATTGCAAGGCAAACCTCTCCCCTCTCTCCTCCTCTTCTAGCACCCACCACGTGCATGGTGTTGTACTGAGCAGACCAAGACACACTGAGAGAGAGAGTGTGGATGTCTTTCTGCTTCCTCTACTATTCACCGTGCAACATTCCTATCTTTGTTTGAGCAAGAGAGAGTCTCAATTGGCTTCGCTGTAAGGATGACGGCTTGGATGGCGAGCATGCCGATGCAGTACATGCCATGATGTTCACGGGTTATGATGCATTATGTCTTCCTCTCCATCTCTGAAGCACCTTCTGTCATTTCTCTTCCTAAAAGCCAGTGAGCATTGACCTTTCATCTTGAAGCGCCAAACAAAGTCTGCTGCACGTTATTTTTCTTTCATTGTTCCGCCTCATTTCCTTTTGCCTCTGCACCCTGTTCTCATTGCTATGAATCGCACGTATACCTTCTCATGAGAACAAAAAATAGCATCTTAAAAATAATCACCATGACCACGGACACGATTCTCACGGCTTCTCCTGTCACCACCGCCAGAACAATACCTGCTATTCTGTTCGTCCTTATCTGCCTCAGAGACCAGCACATCCCTGAAAGAGAAGGAAGCAGAGAGAAAGAGAGAGAGTACACCCCCCCCCCCCCCCCCCCCCCCTTCCCTAATCTCTCTCAGTGATAGAGGCGTTTCAGGAACGTAGCATAGCATACCTCAGCGGAGCCCACCCAATAAATCACTCTACTCTGCATCACTTCAGATGAGTCTCAACAGTTCATCTACAGTGAACAGGGGGGCCCCAAGGGGCCTCAGCCGCACGTATAGCTCACTATATCGCACGTATAGTCCCATGGGGGCCCGTGTCAAATTGTCAGGCAGTGGTCATATCTGTGCCTTATCTTTTCGCTCTCTATCCCCCTCTGTCTTCTCTCATTTTACATGTCTTCTGTCTCTTAATCTTCCTCACCCCTGCATAGAGGAGGCCCGTGGCTGGGTCTTGTTTGGCATGTGCGGCTCATGTTTGGGGGGCTTTCTCTGTCTGAGAATGCTAAACGTTCTTTCAATAATCCCCCATTTACATTTTCAAGCTTTTTCCACCCTTTTTTTTCCAGCGAGGCAAGCAAGTTGAGACCTGTTTTGTCTTCCACAACGAGGGTCTTAATGGACACAGGGTCATCTTGGGTTTCTGAGCTATAGTCTCAAGAAGAACATGCACTACTGTGCAGACCATAGCAGAAAGCAGGAGTTAAAGGAGAGGGCGATAGAGAAGAGGAGAGATATTTTGTGTGTGTGTATACTGTATGTGTTTCTTGCTTATGTGAAACACCTTCCCCTTTCCTTAAGCTTAACATCAGCACTTAATGTCCTAAGTTGATGTGCTTTTTGTCTATAATGGATGTGTGAAAGTTTGTGACTGCTTTGTAGACATTTAAAAAGCATAATGTCTCCTAAGGGTTCGCCCACGGCCCTAAACTAATGACATTTTATATACCATTCATAACTTACTGTAATTCTCCTCTTTTAATTACTTTTCAACACTAATCCTCTTAGTAATCATATCAATCTCCTTTGTGCAATAACAAAGCATGAGTCGACAAAAGAAGTCAATGACTTCCCATTTAAAAGCGACTTAGAGATATAGTTGCAGCATAATTAGATAGTACTTGCAAATGAAACAAAGTCTCTTGATGTATTTAATGCCGGTTGAAGTGGCACTGAATAAATTGCCCCAATGAAGATATTTCCTGACAGTCTCAGCTGTGTGTTATCAGTGAAAGTGGGGCTATGCAGTAATGCAAATGTACTAATATCAACTGCAGCCTTCAAGGGATATCTGCCTGAAATGGATTCATTAAAATGGATTCATTATCTCATTCATATTGTAATTAGTTATGATTCATAATTATCACGGCCAGTGTGTGTGACTATATATATATATACTGTATGTATATATATATATATATATATATATATATATATATATGTATATATATATATATGTGTATACTGTATATATATTGCCAATTGTCTTTGTGATTAGAATGACAATGGGTGTGTCATGAACAAATGATCACGTAGTGCCTAGGTGATAATTTATCCATCACATACCCAAGCACGTGTTGCATTGTGTGATTTAACATCACAGACGTAGACTGTGTTAGACAAACTTTACGCTGCATATTTTTGCACCGCACTGTTTTTCATCTATTTTGTCGAAATCACCCCACATCACACTCCTATGTGAAATTGGCAGCACGCAATTTGAGGTGCACTCGCACACACTTTTCCCTCTAGCTACTAGCTACTTAAAACACTTTTGTTTTTGGAACATTTTGAATAGCCTGTTTTGGAAAACAGTAACGTTTTTTAATTAAAAAGTTAAATGGAATTATATATACTAGAGGTTTGGACATCTAAAGTTAGTTAGTATATCCCCATACCCTGTATATTGACATGCCCATGTATGGGCATATTGGTTGGCTCGGCAGTTCTGGACAACTGGATATCCATATTTGCCCATATGGACATATCGGTCGGATCGGTGGTTCTAGACAACCGCATATCCGAGCGACTCGGCGGCGGGAACCGAACTCCCTCGAGTCCTTGCAGATGCGTGCGCCAAGTTTGAAGTCGATCGGTCACATACATGCACATGACCATAAATGGGCATAGCATCTACCTATCTATGTATAACAACATTATCTGGATCTGTGGCTCTGGACAACCAGATCTCCATATATGCCTATATATGGGCTTATCGAGTTTGTTTATGGTTATGTCTGAGTCATAGTGACATGGCCGTGGTCCTGCCAACATATGGGCGTATCGAGTCATAATGACGTGGCCACCGTCCGTCCGTCTGTCCGTCCGTCCGCCCGCCTTCATCCTCACAGGGAGCATGAATGTGATCAACAAGGTGCATGGCAGTCCACACATTAGATTTAGAGATGTCTTGTGTGCAAGTGGAAATGTTGGCCTATGGGTGATGCTAGAGCAAAAGCAAAGAGGTTGAGAAGCATGAACATTTCTCTTTACTACAGTATATCAGTCAAGCGTATAAAAAAAATACAGACCTAAAAGAAGAGAAAAAGACCAATCCAAAAGATACATGTTTCTGGGGTCTCTGACAGGACAAGCCCTTACATACTGACTGCCCACACAATTTATATCGCTGGACATTGATTTACTGTAAACACAGTGGAACTTGGGAGTCCCCCAGTCTACCAATCATGCAGCTGTCACGACCCCAGTAGACCAGCCAATGACCACTAAATATGATACTGGAGTGGATTTACGGGTGTTCGCTCCACTGTCTGTCTCTCTGTCTGTATGTGTCTGTCAACCTCTCTCTTTCTCCCTCTCCCCCCCCCCCTGTCTGTCTGTCTGTCTGTCTGTCTGTCCGTCCATATAAATCTGTGGCATCTGTGAGATGCAGTAGGCATGCGGCACCCAGGGAATGTGTTGTGCACTTGGTCCTGGAGCTAAAGCCAGTGCTGATTACAGTGCAGTAGGCCAAACTGAACATGAGCCCTCCTCTCTCATGTACAGTGAGATGAACTCTATTTATGACAGGAAGCTTGTTTATAATGTGACCTAGAAATGCAAGGAGGGGGTAACTTGCATACATTTAAGTTATTTATATTGCTTGCTTGCATGAGTTTGGCTGTGTCACCATTCTAACGTGATGAGGGCAGGTTAGGATGGGAGTGTAAAAAGGATAAAGGGTGTTGCTCACCGGTGTCCTGCACCGAAAATAGCAGATCTACATGCTCACAACGAGTCAAGCTGCGACACCTCGTGAGCTAGAAGATCTGCAATTTTAAGTGTGCTTCCCTGGCGCTCAGCTAAATATAATCATAAATAATAAAGCTTATAATAAATCTCAGCTTTATTATCCCCCTCTTGGTTCTGCCACCACATGTAAGCAGGGAAAAAAGGTATAATTTCATACATTTTGTGAGTTTCATTAATCATCCCATTCTGTTGTTCCAATTCTCTGAATAAAATACAGTATTAAAGTATTCAAATGGACCAGAGCATTTGCATCTCGACCATCACCAATTGGCCCCCATATTTCATTTTGATGGAGATGACAGCCCTTTATGTAAAACTCTCATCCAATAATGATGTGTTCAAAAAGACCAAATTAGTAAATCAGTTGCTGTTTATCAACATGTATATTTAAAGTTGGGATCTACTGTATATTGCCTATGTAAAATCTCAGTATTCTACACTATTAAGACAATAATGCCAAACAAATTGCCCAAATTAATTGTACACTCCTTAATTCTTTTTTTTTTTTAAAGTATTTTGAATTACTAAAGTGTCTAAATATGTACAATATATAAACATGATATTTTCAAATGAATCTTTGTCAAATTTTGTACAATGTATTTGCAATCATAGCACAGTACATACAGTTGTTTCCTGTATAGGCTTGCTTTGAGATGATTGCATCTCAGAATGCATAGAAAGATAACAATCAGACATCCCCATACCTTCAGCCTCACAAGCTTTAGTTGTGCACCATGCGGTTGACAGGTGCAGCGCTCTGGGTACATTCTCCTCTCCCACAAGCCCACACGGCTCGCTACTCAAACAGGATCGTTTTCTCATAACATTTTCACAGACTAGGTAGTGGGTGTACTGTCTCTGTGTTTATGACCATATAAAAAAAAGAAGGCTGGAATTAGACATGTCAGAGTGGGGAGTTGGATGGCGGTGTGTGTTGCCACTTGCCAAGACGACGGTGTATCGTTGTTGGAATGAAGGTGTGAGGATTGTAGAGTCACTGAGCATAATAGCATCTTTTGTGGTGTGTAGGTAATTGTGGGCAGAGTAGTGGCAGATAACACGGCCCTGCTGTGTACTCATCACAGAGGATACGTGGGGACTTGTCACAACATGGGAACATCTTCCTTCCTTCCACAGGCGGACAGGCCCTACAGTAAACACATACACAATATGGACACACATAAATGGGATGTTATATGTTCAACATAATTACCCCCGTGAACTCTACCCTTTGACTCATTTCAGCTCTGTCTGGCAGCTCTGCCTCCTTCCTTCTCCATCTCCTCTATTTCTGTCTCTCTCTCCCTCCCTTTCCCTCTGTTTACGTTGTCTTTCTCCGTCTACAGACCTGAACGAGTGCGGTTTGAAGCCAAGGCCTTGTAAACATAGGTGTATGAACACATACGGCAGTTACAAGTGCTACTGCCTCAACGGATACATGCTGATGCCTGACGGAACGTGTGGAAGTGAGTTTAACTTTTACCATTATCGATCTGTGTATCTATCTTCCTGCCCCAGTTTTTGGTCTCTCCTATGTCTCTCTCTCTCTGTCTGTCTCTGACATCCTCTTTCTTTCTCTTTCTCTCTCTTTCTTCCTGTGTGTCTCTATCTCTTTTTTTACTTTGGCTCTCTGTCTCCCCGTACTGTTTTGTACCAATTAAATAAGTAATTTCTCCTTACTGAAGTTCCTTCCTAACCTCATTAATCTCTCAACAAGCCGTACATGTTTTTAAATTTCTCTATTCTGTCTCAATGCACTGATAAGTGGTTATGTAGAAATCTAATTTCCCTCTCTGAACTCTCCTCCCTACTTTCTCCCTTTCTGCCTCTTGCATAATCTCGGTACCACTTTGCTATCGTGGTGATATATAACTATGAACCCTCTTTCCTCGGTACAAATATACCTACATGATTTCACCACAAGGCAAAGTTGATGACACGCACTATCTTATTATGAGATACATTTCCACACTCTTGCGAGCGCCTTTCACAGCAGCTGCACAGTGACTTTGATAAAATGTTTTGATTATGCCCCATTTTTGAATCATCTTGCCACGAGCGCTCTCTCTCTGATCTCTCTCTCTCTCTAGCCCTTTCTCTCTCGCTCTCCAGCTCTCTCTCTCTCTCTGGGCTTTGAGAGACACCTGTGAAGAAACCTTAAGAGCTGTAAAATGAACAATTTAAAAGGAACCATGACTTTTACCGCCCCCACACCCCACCCCACCCCCTCCACTCTTTCTTTATAGGTTGGCCTGAGGAATGTGCTTGTCTTATTGGATGCCCAGAGGTGTCCCACTGAACGGCAGTCGATACTTGTCTCGCTGGCGCTGCCTCCAAACATCTAATAAATGTTTCCCCTCCTCTCACCTTTCCACTTTTGTGCAATAAGTAGTTTTATAGGGGACTATTCTATTCTGAGATTGTATAGAGAGTACAACTTCTATCGATATTGTCGAGTGCTGCTCTGCTACACTCTCTGCTATGCACATGGACACTTAAAGTAGCTCAAGGTAACAAAACGACATATAATGAAATGGATACAAAGCTACGGTCATAATGTGGACTTTCTAGTTATGCAAATGGTAAATGGTGTGTATATTGATTTAAAGGGATAGTTCACCCCCCCAAAAATCGTATTTTCTATCAATTAGTCACCCCATGGATATGTTTAGTTTTTTTTCCCTAAGCCAATAATTTGATGACCAGCGGACCGGTAGGCAGCGGTTCCGGTAGGAGACACAAAGGAGACTATTTGTGTCTCCTACCAGAACTGCTGCCGGTCATCAAATTATTGGCTTAGGAATGCGACAAAAACAAAAACAAAATGAATTCAAGTCTCCATGGGGTGATTAATCGATAGAAAAAAAGTATTTTTGGGGGTGAACTATCCCTTTATGCTCCTGTTCGCTAACTTTTAATTAGTCAGCCTTTTGCCTTTGGAAAAGTTAGTTGTTCCTTCGTGAGTCTAGTTCATGCCATAACGAGCCACTGCTCCAGACGGTTGTTGTGTGTTGCGATGATGATAGCTTCCAAACGCCCTGCCCTTCGCCTTCTCCCTCCTCCTTCTCCCGCTTTGATCGATAGATCACTGTAGCTTTTAATCAACCTGGTCTCCCTCCAAACTCCTCTCCGCTCCATGGCTCCCATGGTAGTCTGAGAGTGCTAGTGGCAACTGCAGCAGAATCAGCATCAAGGGCCCTCAAATTTAATTTCCTCTCCGACACAGAGATCCCACCAGAAGAATAGAGCCCGACATTTTGTTATTATTTTGGAAAGTCTTGATTCAGAATGCACACTGGCTCAACATCACACTGTAACATCCCCAGTGTTCTTTTAACTGAGAGGGGACACATGTAACCAAATGGCAGCCTGGTAAACCACCCATCGCTGGATGAAAATGAAATTGAATTCCGCGACCGGGTTGTTTACCAGGCTAGCCAAATGGAGCTGTAAGGGGGCATTACGTCTCAGAGTTAAATGAGCAGTGAGGACTTTTCTGTGCAGAAAACGCTGCAAACTGGTCATTGATGGGGGAGAAAGGGGTTGAAGACGGGTGAGGGAGGACCACAGAGTCTTTGGTGTGGCAGAGAGGGGCTGTGGGTTAGAATAATCTAATAATAGGCAGGTTGTGTGACCTTTTGTTATTATTTGCACCCTGGAGTCATCATGGGGTCATCTTTGATAATACGAAGACAGTGTCAGACTATGTCTGACCCTCAAACCCTGTCTGGAGAATAGGGAAGATTGTGACTGTGTGACTGTGTGTGCACGCACACCTTGTCTGAATGATTACTGTATTATTAAAGGTAAAATAATAACACCGATTAATATCTAATTTCCAAGGTTGACCTAGCCAAGACAGCAGCAAGGAATGTACAGATATATCACACGCCACATACAGTACATGTCCTAACCTCAACCACTAACATTTGTGATTTTGTCAATAAAGACATCACTACAGTAGCATTACAAAATACATTAAAAAGGGGAAGAAAGACTGCATTTGACACCTTTTACAAACATTCCAAGGCCAGATTCCAATGGCAGCAACCCTGAATGTTTTTCTTTACCTTTTACCTTTACCTTTAATTCAGTTTTACTATTAGAATACAGAAAACATGCAAAGCTTGGGAGTTGTAAGTACAGTATGATGGGAACATCGCCCAAGATAGCTTTATAAACAAATGTCAGCCAGTGACAAACAGTAATCTCCAGGTACGTACAGTATGTAAAGAGTTGTCCATTCGACTGTATCCAAATGATTTCATGGTTCTCGCAATATCAGACAGTCTGAATGAAATGAAATGTTGAACATAATGTTTATTATGCAGCACTAGGGTACGTGTGGGTGGTTTATCTGCAACAAAACGAGACAGGCAGAGCCAAAGAGAGAGATGCACTGTATTAATATTGACTCCGGTGTGTGCTCCACTGTATTGTGGAATTCGTTCGCGTGCGTAACATGCTTTTCCCATTGTTCCTCCCCTCCACCATGCAGATGCCCGTAGCTGTGGCATGGCTAACTGTCAGTACGGCTGTCAGGTCCTCAAAGGAGAGGTGCGATGCCAGTGTCCATCTCCTGGTCTGCAGCTGGCGCCTGATGGGAGGACATGTGTGGGTATGTTCTTGTCTAACTTTTTCTGTTCAACTAATAATTGTAGGTGCGGTAAACCACGTAAGCCTTATGGACTTTGTCATAAGACGGATAGCAAAAATAGCCGATCTACAAGCTTTTATTTTAGAATATTTTACAAATCTTTTGAAAAATAAGAATGCCAGGGAGGGAGAGAGTAAAGCCTCCACTCTTGAAACCACTGTTTATTGACATGTGGATCATCATCGGGTGAATAAACTGATACTGTATACTGTAGCAAATGTTACGATTTTTCAGGCAGGAAGTTGGGAGGCAGGCATTGAAACGGAGGCTTAGTGTTAGGGATAGGTTTAAGATTAAGAAGATTACTGTTATTAATCTCCTTGGATAAATTGTTTTTTTGTCGCTCAGTTTTAACCACACATACAGTAGGCCCGAAATACAGACATGCACACACAGGGTCATACTATGTGGCAAGATGGAGTAATCGGCTGCCATGTAGCAGTGCCCAGGAGCAGTTAGGGGT
This sequence comes from Gymnoscopelus microlampas, assembly GCF_963454915.1. Taxonomy (NCBI): domain Eukaryota; kingdom Metazoa; phylum Chordata; class Actinopteri; order Myctophiformes; family Myctophidae; genus Gymnoscopelus; species Gymnoscopelus microlampas. The sequence continues at coordinate 37,044,353 of NC_139939.1, forward strand.
TCGGTGCCTTTCTCAAGTGCACCTTGACAGTGCCCAGGAGGTGAACTGGCATCTCTCCACTCCAGCTAGCACTCCACACACCACACACTGTTGTGATCCATGCCGGACTTGAACCGGCCAACCTCCGGTAGCCAATGTAAGTCCCTACAGACTGATACTGCTGACCCCCTAAGTCCTTAACCGTAACCCTAGGGATAGGGTTAGGTAGACAGTGAATAGGAGACACAAAAGACTACCTGAAGGTGTGGTGTCTTTTACTCCACATTTCCTCCGAAATGATCATCGATATACAAATATGGGCAATCGACTCCTTTTTCATTGCCGTTGTATGCCTTTCTGTTTAAAAAAAAAAAAATCTTCACTTGTGTGTCATGTTAGATGTAAAAATTGCACCACTAGATCATAAGAGAAGAATGAGTCGTGACATTCTTTCACCAGAAATGAGTGCGTTCTTTAGACTGTAATAAAAATAATGGCATTCGTGAACTGCCTGCTAGTAGTGCTCTCTCTCTCTCTCTCTCTCTCTCTCTCTCTCTCTCTCTCTCTCTCTCTCTCTCTCTCTCTCTCGGATACCTGCTGTCCAGAGGCAATATGCAATTACAATTACCCAAAACTGATGGCAATAATTGTTTTGGGATTGCTTGTGATTATGAAAAGACATGGGACTGGGGAGGGTGGGGGGTTGGGGATGTAATAGGGTTATAATAGAGGATTCTGATTGCAAAATAGGTTGAATTACTTCAAACTAATTCTCTTAGACTTTGGATTGAAAAGATTACGTTTGGTCGTGCATTTTCCCAGTCTGCACATTGATTTTTAGGGTGAGTGAAATACCTGCACAGTAGAGCCTTTCCTTGTCCCCTAGAAACAGGAGAAGCTTTCTCATACCATGCGCCAGAAAAGGGCATCTCTGCCTTGGTGTAATGTTTTCATCACTGCCGATCGGAGCTGGAACTTATAGAAAACACCTACTCCTACTGCAGTCATTTTGTCCTGGCTGGGAATCAATGCTAATTGTAACCTTTCCCACTAAAGACAAACGCAAGATAATGTTAATGTGTGACAGTAGGGATTTTGTCCAGTGGGAAATGGGCTAAAGTATGTATGCAATAATATTTAAAACTTGTCACAGTGCTAACTGCCAGAAGCAACAATTCAGAAGTAAAAACAGAGAAGGATTTTTTTCTTGTTCTTCATTTTCCTTTTTTATTTGGGCTTGTCAGCCTTTGAAGTCACTAGGCGCTGATCAAGTGCATTTGTTGAGGTATGGCAAATTGACAGAGACAAACCCTTGTGAATGAAAACAAACAGAATGTATTACAAAGGTCTGCTCCCTATTGAAGTATGGGAGTGTGTGGTTTGTGTTGTTGTTTTAAATACATCTGAAGCGTTCTATTTGATACTTGAGGCTATACAATATCTGCATATACATAGAAAAAACTATCTTGGAATTCAGTGTTTAATCGTTCTAAATCATAGGTTCCTGACAACACGGTAATTTTATTTTGTTTACCAATGACTTAGTAAGTCACGCATTGAACAAGGGGGTTTTAACTTCCATCCTGCACTGGGAAATCCTCATACTGCAAATGTAGTATGGTACTATTCCTCGCTTCGGTGAATACCCTTTGCCTCCCCCAAGTTACTCATTATCCTTTAAATATGTAAGGCGCATCATTTATTACCTAATGAAGGCCTTATTGCTTAATGATCAACTGAAACAGGCCCGGGCATACCCACTATTCCCAACCTCCACTCTCTCCCACCAATTAAAGGGGGTTGGCCAAATTCTTTTCACCTCCTGCAAGTTACAACTAATTATTACTATATCTTAAATGTTGATTCTAAAATCATTCTTTGCTTAATGAAGGTGAATGACCTGGCTGAAATACAACCCAATATCTTTTATTACTATTCAATCCCCATTTTATTTAGAATCAGAATTGGTGTTCTTGGTTTTATTGGTCCAATACTCGATTGTGTATAAAAGATAAATCGATAAAATCTGAAATTATGGGGTGTCCTATACAATATGAAGATAGGGCCTATTGGATGATGGATGGTACTTGTAGGAAGTGAAGTTAGTCCATCTTCGTTCTGCTGTTTAAACGTGGCAGGACTTAGGAAGAGTAGCTCACAGATGGAGGGGGACAAATTGAAGCAGTTAACCTGTGTCAGACTTAAATACAGGCTATCTTCTTTTCCCAGCCTGCTCCATATTGGGGCTATAGAGTAATTCAGCCCAGCTCAGTGCTGCAGAGAGGGGAGGGGTCCTAAAATAGGGTCAATTATAAAGGCTGTCAGTCATAAAGAATGATGGCGGAAGCAGAGTGCTAGGAGGAAGTGAGGTGTTGCGACACAGGTGTTCACTCTGTAAATATTCCTGAAGGCTAGGGCCGGACGATTAATTGCGGTATTGACTGTTGCAACTTCAGATGTGGCTGTAGTGTTTACCTCAGCTTGGAAGGTGTTTCAGGCAGCACTCTTGTGAAATACAGTCATCAAATAGGATCCCTGGCTTCTAACGTTAAGCTGCAGGAGAGAACTTTGCCGCAGGTTAGTCTTTTGTTAGTACAGAGCCTATTCTGAACATTAGCATCTATTTTCTCCCTCACCCAAAATGTTTTAGGAAGGTTTTAAAGCACTGAAAGTGAAGTGAAGAAGAAATAAATGTAACTTTGTTCAATATGCAAGAAAACGATTGCAAGAAAAAATGCATCGCTGTCAGCCTTTTATGTCCAAAACTGTTACATTTTAGGAAATGGGGAAAAAAGCACTGCTTTCCAATGGATCCAATGTAGTTATTATTCAGTTACAAGCTCTTGATAATACCTTTTGTTGATTAAATATTTATAGAATCCACAGAGAGACTTAACCACTTTCAACCTGGCTTCCCTATTTTAGACATATTATTATAGTTTTCAAAAATGTATCTATCTATTTTCACCACTTTTGCAGGGCACTAATACGACAATGTTTAAAGTAGGGTATTAATGTATCAATAAAAAAAAAAAAAAAATTAAACATGGAAATACAAGGTTTCTGCCCAAAAGTGACGATTTACAGTATGTAGTATGCAGTATGTATACAGTATACAGTGTTGACGATGTCAACGGTACAGTATGTGTTGTACTGCAGGTCTAGAACTAGTTAGTAAAAGATAATTGGTAAGAAGGTAATTAAGTAAAATTATAGATATGTCTTTGTAGGCAAAAATATTCCAAATATTTCAAATAAAATTGCAAAAAAAATAAAATAGCTGATCTACAGCTATTACAATTTTGACAATTTTTGCAGGGCACCATTTTGCGAGTATAAAATAATGCTTAATTGATTTGTAGATTAAAACATAATAAAGCGTGCACTCCTCGATTAAACGATGAATGGAAAAAAAATTCAATATAATAATCACTAAGAAAATAATTGACATTTGTAGCCCTTTTGAGTTTGAAACTGAGTCCATATCTTGGGTCACCCCTCTCTCTTCCCTGTCGGTCTCCACAGTACTGTACTGTCAAATGGTCAAGTGAAGCAGAATTGCCAGCAAAAAAGAAATCTATTTTTAAATAGAAATGCAAATGTGTGGGTTCAGGAAACTCTTCGACAAGGGCGTCTCACCCTGCAGAAAGGAAGTGTGTGTTTGAGAAGCTGCTGCAGCAGCCTGCAGCCCAGCCCTCTGATTAATGACTGTATGTTGCTGGGTTGCTGCGTTTCCACCTCGTCCCAGAAGTTTCTGTATGAATGTGGGACAGCCTCATATTTCATTCCTGCCTCTCGTACAATTTCCTCAATGAATCAAAAGGTTTGTCAGGTGAAAACACATTACCAGCCTTTTATATGCTATTTAATAACCGCAGATAAATATGTACGTAGAATGTCTCTCTTTGTTTAGTGAGGAAAGTAAGGGAATTCAGGATCAGGACGAGAGATGGATAGGCACAGACGTATACAAAACGTAAGAATTCACATGAGTAACAACAATCTTTGACAACAAGAGAAAGGTTATTTTCTATTATGAAAAAGCAGTCGTTCAAAACCAAGTCGATATGGTGTTAAATCTGCCTTTTCAAATGAATACACATTGTTTACATGAGAAAGGAACTCTCCATCTGGAGCTGCTCCATTTGAAAAGCCATGATTTGTTGTATTGGTGTGAAGACGGTCAATATTGAGTTTACTGAGAGATGACGTTTGCCCTCCATGTCTTGCCATCCATACACACACACACACACACGAACGCACGCGCACGCGAAAGTAAGGGAATTTAGGACGAGAGATGGATAGTCACTCACAGACGTATACAAAATGTAAGAATTCACATGAGTAACAGCAATCTTTGACAAGAGGAAGGTTATTTTCTATTATGAAAAAGCAGTCGATATGGTGTTAAATCTCCCTTTTCAAATGAATTCACATTTACATGTGAAAGGAACTGTACATCTGGAGCTGCTCCATTTGAAAAGCCACGCTTTGTTGTTTTGGTGTGAAGACGGTCAATATATATATATTTTTTTCTACATTTTTATCCCACGATGCCAACCCAGTGCCAATTGCCTATGTAATCCTGGGTGCTACTCTCCCTCTGTCAGCCTAGGGAGAGCCCAGAACTGTGCTCATGCCTCCTTCAATGCAATGAGGAGCAAGAAAGCCGCTTCTTATCACCTGACAGGGGGGAGTTTCCCCCGGTTGGACGTAGCGCGTGGAAGGAACACGTTATTCCAACCAGTTCCTTTCCCCTCCATCAGGCGCCCCGGCTGACCAGGGTGAGGCAGTATAGAGACCAGGATTTTTTGTGAGGGTACCTACCCTAGGGAACACGGGGAGAACATGCAAACTCCACACAGAAAGGATCTTTCGCCAAGACAGTCGATATTGAGTTTACTGAGAGATGACAGAAGTTTGCCCTCCATGCCATCCACTCACACGAACGCACACACACACACACACACACACACACACACACACACACACACACACACACACACACACACACACACACACACACACACACACACACACACACACACACACACACACACACACACACACACACACACATACACACACTGTACATGCTCACAAATGTGTGTACAAAACTTCAAGCCTTTATTTATTTATATTCTTACCTTTATGTACCCAGGGAAGATGAGTACACTTGCTGTTTTTTTTATCAACATCCTTATTCACAAAGTAAGACATATTCCATCCTAGGGCCTGCCTAGGGTAACCACAACCTTCTACTGGGGGTTAAGTAGCGGTTCCTTTTATGCCTTATTTATCGAGAGAAGGTCAGAAGTAAGTGTGGATTCTCTTTTACGCGATCTTTTACAACCCAGCAGCTTCACATTGAGTGCTGGGAGCTGGGTTAGTACAACCACCATCTGAGAAACACCATCCTTCCAGTCCAGGTGTCTCTCCTGATTTCTGACCTGGAGGCTGCTTCTGTAGTATTCTGGAGGTTAGAGGAGTGTGGCTTTCTCCCCCTGTGCTCAGCAGCTCGTGTTGAGGTAGCTTTGAGCAAGGCACTTTACTGTAACTCCCACTTGCTCCAGTGAAGCTGCTTGATGTGCAGCAGTAGACCACTGTGCACAGGAAAATGTATACATAAAAAAAATTACATATAACTCTAAGAGGGATACATTGAACCAAAGATGAGCACATACAGTACATTGCGTAACCATGATTCATGCATTTGTATATGGTCAACTCAGTGAGCATAAATAAAACTAAACTAAAAAGAATTGGAGGGCTGCGTTGCTCCTCAGACTGCAGAAGTGCATACATTAATGTACTGTAATGCAATTTTCAGCAGTATAGTACCTCTGCATGTGAGCCAGTTGTGTTCTAAATATTAATACCCTTGTGCCTGCAGAGGTGATCATAACAGGGCTTCAAAGAACAGGCCACAGTGGAGTGAATCGGTTGCAAATACAAGAGCTGAATACAAAACTAGCTTTGTTCATAAAGGAATATCACTGTTGGGCAGAACCACTTTCAACCTGGCCCCTCTATTTCTGGCATATGTCATAGGCGAAGATCTTCAAAAAATGTATACATAAATACAATTAATTAAATAAAGAAATACAATTAATTAATTAAAGAAATACATAAAAAGTAGTTGAAGTAGTAGTAATGATAATGATAATAATAATAATTGCAAAAATTGCCAATCTACAAGCTACAGCGTGTAATGGTGTGATCTCTTGAGAGCTTGTAGCTATGTCCGCTACTTTTGCGTGGCACTGTCATACACCGAAGTATGAAATGGGGCATTAATTTATGAAACTAGGAAATTATGTGGATCTTGGGATGCACATAGAAAGAATGTAGCTCTAATGTAGATATCGTACTTGGCTCCAATCTGTGGCCTACTGGCAGCATTCATACAAAGTTTGGGGCTGATCGGTCCAGCAGTTTGGGAGAACTGCTCCGGAAACACCCCCACGATAGATAAACAGACACACACACAAGCACATGTACGTGTGCGCACGTGCACACACGCACACGCACGCACGCACACACACACACACACACACACACACACACACACACACACACACACACACACACACACACACACACACACACACACACACACACACACACACACACACACACACACACACACACACACACACACACACACACACACACACACACATACAGACAAACCTCTAGCCTCTAACCTCTAAATATATAAAAAGTCTAAATATGGTGATACCAGGTTTCTGCCTGTCAGCAACGATATAACAATGTCTTGTGGAATAAAACTGAAATGTTGGTTTAGTTTTGAAATAAATGACCATTAAAAAGAACATTTCTAAACAATATTTGTCCTTCCTTTCAATTCTTGTCCCTCATCGTGGTTCTAGCTGACCTGTGCAGCTTCTTGTAGGGAATCTGGAATTTTCTATAGCAGAATTGCTCTGAGATGCTCTGGATAAGAGCATATTAAGTACTACAACTATACCCATAATTAAAAAATCTCAATTTATGCAATGCTTTGTCTGCAAATTAAACATATCCTTCTCACCAATGTAATAACACCCCCGTTCCTTCTTTCAGACGTGGACGAGTGTGCCGCAGGCATAGCGGTGTGCCCCCGCTTCAGGAAATGCATCAACACCTTCGGGAGCTACATCTGCAAGTGCCATGAAGGCTTCGACCTGCAATACATCAACGGCAAATACCAGTGCACAGGTACTGTACCTACACAGTAAAAGTACGGTTCCGTTTTTTACACAGTTAAATGAACACTCATGGTGTTACTTTGTATGAAAGGTGACGGTAAAAAAAGTTCTCAGACTTGTTGAGATGCTATGAATCACAATTTGTTTGTGCAGGTGTGTTGTACCGCCAAGGTTGAGTGGCCAAGGAAGCATGCTCGTTCTCTCTCACACACACTCAAAGCTATTCTCTCTCCCACGCGCTCTCACACACCTACTCATGCACTCATGTGCAGTGGTGGAAAAAGTACTAACATTTTTTACTCAAGTCAAAGTATGAATTTGCAATGAACTGCAATGTAGAAACACTCTGTTACAAGTAAAAGTCTGGTAATCAAAATGTACTTTGACTTGAGTAAAAAAGTACTCAAAGTATTGGCATCAACATTTACTTAAAGTACCAAAAGTAAAAGTACTCGTTATGCAGAATGTCCCATTTCACAAGTTTTCACAAGTTTTTAAAAAATCTTTTGAAAATAGCAGATCTACAACCTCACAATGTGACACATTGTGAGCTTGTAGATCTGCTATTTTCAAATGGCCGAAATGAATAAGGCTGAAGTGGTCACTGTAGGTTTTGTAATAATAATCAAAATCTACAAAGCAACTAGTAACTAAAATGTTCAAATATGGAGTAAAAGTACAATATTTGTCTCTGAGATGTAGTGGAGTAGAAGTAAAGGTACTGAAAATTGGAAATACCCCAGTAAAGTAAACATACCTCAAAACGGCACTTAAATACAGTACTTGAGTAAATGTACTTTGTTACCTTACACCACTGCTCATGTGCAGGTTCATGCATACAGTACATTGTCTCTCACACACTCTTTCTCATCCCCCACACACGCATTACTCATTACTATTACTCTCACTGTCCAACAGAGACATACAGTAGACCAGTGGTTCCCAAACCTTTCTGGATCAGGGCCCACTCTCTGAAAATCTCGAAAGCGTTCACAGCCCACCCATCTGACCACTTAACATAGCATGGGCCTTGTGCATTTTCAGAGCATATTTCAATTAGACACTTCAGCTCAGGATGTACCATTTATTGCAATGATATTGCATTCAGTTTGGTGGTGTGACTCTGCCCCTGTAAATGGTGCATTTATATAGCGCTTTTATCCAAAGCGCTTTACATTGATTGTGCCATTAACCCATTCACACACACATTCATACACCGATGGAGGAGGAAACCATGCAAGGCACCAACCTGCTCATCGCGAGCAATTAGGGGTTCAGCGTCTTGCTCAAGGACACTTCGACACGAACTCTGGGGGAGCGCCCCAGCCCGGGATCGAACTGGGAACCTTGCGGTTTCCAGTTCACTCACTGCCTGTGACAGATTACCTGCGCAAGCATGACACAGAATCTGAGATCACAAACCCCCCCAGAAGCAGAGCATGGGATAGTTATGCATCAACATAGAACCCTTCAAGGCATACATCTATATACAGATTAACATACAATCCATAGCATACAATCCATAGAAACAAGCATTTAAATATTGAGCTCTTTAAAGCAGTGGTTTTCAAGGTCCATTATTTATTCAGCATGTGAGACACGGACCACCATTTGATGAGATTTAGCCTCTCAGACCTAAAACTTAGAGCTATCGTTGGATAAGATTTTGTCCACAATTCCATGCTGTATTGATGTTGGTATCAATAGGAGAGATAACAGGCAAACTTTTATCAAAATAACAATTCTTTAATTAAGTAATGCAGATGTTTAACAATAATTTAACTCTTGAGAGCGTAAAATGAAACCAAATGGACCCGTAAGGGTCCATTTGGTTTCATTTTACGCTCTCAAGAGTTAAAGAGTTTACACTCTCAAGAGCTAAAGATCTAGGGTCTATTTAGTTAACAACTCTCCATCATTTAGCTGGGGACCACCTGGAACCCCCTCAAGGACCACTGGTTGAGAACCACTGCTTTAGAGACACGTGTATCTTAAAGCCCTTCAAGGTACACAGATATAACATCATACCATGGACAGAATCATACATGTACTTAAATGGTAGAAGGAGGAGGCTGGGGAGGTGGAGGGAGTTTGAAGACAGAACGCGGCAGGAACAGCTGTGACCAAGCTGAACATGAAGTGTGAACAGTGAACTGCTTACAAAGACCGCCCTAAGTGAACCATTAGATTGAGGACGTATGTGTGAGCTTGTTAGCAAATGAGAATGAAGGAGCTGAGTGACTTGAATGCTGAATGAATGAATGGGGGAGAGTGAGGCTAACAGTGTTCACCTCCTGCCTTCCGTGTCTAGCTGAACTATCGCTACGCTGGATTTATTGTAATGATCAATCAATCGATTGTGTTCTGGCTTTGGATCAATGGATCTAACGTAGTGTTCTTTAATTATTTATCAGTATCACAAAGAAACTAGGTTTTAACCCATTCAATCCGGGGAATCATTTGTGCCATTTTAGATTTTAGCTATAGTAACATACGTTTTTTCAGAAAACTGTTAGGATTGTTTTTATCTGCCTTGGGTCTAAATGGGTTAAAGAAAAAAAATACCACAACTGCAGTAGACACATGAACAAATATGGGCACCATAGGAGGCACGTAATATTATGAATTCTTGTCGTCTAAAGATTGTATTTGGTAGTCCGCCATTTTTCAGTATGCCTTGAGTTTTATTTGAATACTTCTCAGTAAACAGCATATGGCAGAGTGATGTCTCACTGTTCTTTTAGAATGGGGTAGCAACTGCAGAAAAACCTTTGTTGAATCCCTTCGGTTTCTGTTATCCCTGGGAGGATTTGACCAGGAAACTCTCATAATGAAGCTGTTCTGACAGTTGGAGGAGAGATCTCTTATTTAACGAACAGCAGCACTCACAACTAACAGCACATGAAGTACACTGCCTACTCACTACTACAGCTGAAGTGGATGGGCAAGCAATTAGCCTTCCATAATGTGCTGCAATGTTGTTTGAAGCTCTTTGACACATGCACACATACAGTACACTACACAATCATGTACATTAATATGCACAAACAAGATGGAGAGAACACTCTCACAGAACAGTCCTGTGAGAGTGTACTAGAAATTGATCCACAAAGGTTCATTTTAACACTGTGAGGAACTAACATCACTCAGATATTGTGTACGCATGCACACATACGGTTTTCTTTTTCCTTCATTTACACAAAAACATGCACACACACACACACGCACACGCACACGCACACGCACGCACGCACACACACACACACACACACACACACACACACACACACACACACACACACACACACACACACACACACACACACACACACACACACACACACACACACACACACACACATTGCACACACACTGTCGCTGATTCTTGCTGTGTTTTGACTATCTTTCAGATGTGGATGAGTGCTCTACAGGCCAGAGCCACTGTGGCAGCTTTGCCACCTGCTACAACACGCCTGGCTCATACAAGTGCAAATGTAAAGACGGCTACAGGGGGACGGGCCACGACTGCAAACGTAAGCACCTCTCCCCACCCCCCCAGTGTTCAACCCCTTTCAGTGGAGCAAGGGGCCCTCACAATTTTTTGTGTTTTCTTTGGTTGTGTTTTGAAAGGTGGAGGTGGAGAGGAAAGAGAGAGCGAGAAAGGGAGGGAGGAAGGGAGAGTGGCAAGAATTTATTTTCTTTGTAACAGCTGTCATTCATTTCTTGCACTGGGTGAAAAGCAATGATTTTGGGAGGGTATCCCTCAGGCATACCCCTGATACTTAAGGGAGTATGTGTGTGTATGCTGCCCTCATTCATTAATGTACCACCTCCCACATACCTCCCACATATTCAGGTGTATGTACCATTTCTGAGACCTTCATTTGCATTTACCCCCTGTGGTGTCTGGCCAGCAAGGACCTCACACACCCACCCCTCCCACCCCTCTCACCCTTCCACCCCAACCACTTCTGAGCATGTGCAGAAAACTACATTTGATTGGAAGCTGTGGCTTATAACCCCACCCACCCACCCCACATTCTGCATGCTAATTCTTGTATAAACCCCCTAGTTTATACCCCCCCCCCCCCCCCCTCAGTGGGAAGGGTGGTTTATAGCGCCCCCCCCCCTCCCAGGGGTTGTGGCTTGCCCCCCCCCCCCCCCACCGGGAGGGATGGTTTATAGTCCCCCCCCACTACCTGCACTAATTTTTATATATATATATATATATATATATATATATATATATATATATATATATATATCCACACACACAAACAATATAGAAAAACACATAGGCAGAACTCATGTAATTATGTTTATTGATCAAGAAAAATACATTTATACAAAACAATGGAACAGGAGCACACAGATAAGGTAAACTGTTTCAAAGAAAAGTATTTTGTTCCAGGGACCCCAGAAGCAAAGATTTGAGTTAAAAATGTTCACTCTAAAAATATATATATTCAAATATTCTGAATCAGAATCAGGTTTATTGTCACATCACAGGTTTAATAAAAAAAAAGTGGGTGAAATGTGTGTCTATATACTCACACTAGTATGCTACCTGAGATAAGATATGTGCATGAACATAGCAGCAATGTATACTGTGCATGATATACTTATGGACGTTAGTTAAGGTGCTTGGGAAAAAAAAGTCAAAAGTCAGTGCGTTATACACAGGATTACGGTGCAAAATGTCAGTGTGTGTCGACCGCATAATCCACATAGACTGACATATAGTCAGCAAGTAGTGCCATGAGGAGGAGCAAAGAAAAATAGCGGGAAAAGGAAAACAAAGTCACTTGTAGGCTACTCATGTAATCCACGGGTGGGTCCAAGGAAGAGCTAAATCCAAGTCATGTGTCCCTGGTATAATCCACAGGAAGAAATATATTTTGTTCCAGGGACCCAGAAGCAAAGATTTGAGTTAACAAGTTTGCACTAAAAACATAGTCCTCAAGCTCTTTGTCGTCAAGCATTGGGTCCTGGAGAACACAGCGTTTGGTACAAGGTCCTGGAGATGATCTTGTGAACTTCTTCCTGCTGGAGGGCTGAAGATCCAAAATGGAAGTACATCTTTGGAGTTGCTCTGTGTCCTCAAGCATTGGGTCCTGGAGAATGCAGCGTTTGGTATGAGGTTTTGGAGATGATCTCCTGAACTTTGGACTGCTGGAGGGCTGAAGATCCAAAATGGCAGTCCTTGAAGCCTTGAAGAAAAACAGAAGAAGAAAAAAAGAATTACAATTATTTATTTTCAATTATAACACAGGGGTCTTTGAATACAAAAAGACAAAACAATGCCCTGTAAGTAGGCTACAATAAGAAATACAGGTTTGCTGTTTTCTGCAGGTCTAGCCCACTCTATTAAGATGCAAATAGCTTATGTGAATACTGTGAGTGTATTATGCATGTGCGCTTACCTTTTATAAAAACAGGATCAACATTACAGAAACTAATGCTTAGTTCTCCTAAAAGATGAGCTGCAACATCAATACTATGTGGAGAATTTACCCTGTTGGAAGAGAAGAACCGTGTTAGTTTTTAGTCATGTGCAATTTTTTTTATCAGTTAAAACATTTCACCAGGACAGGAACTCAATCCACAGGCCTACCTCCCCCCACTATCCCCCACCACAAATCAAATTGGTGGGGCTTGGTCTCCCCTCTTACTAAAGCATGATTGTGATATAGTTGAATTTGGTTACTTACACTTCTTTTGGATTGAATGTGGTTATTCTTCTCCGAGTTGTGTAGACGCCTCACAGCCTCCTGTAAACAGCATGATTATAAAAGGTCAATTTGAGGAAATCAATGCTTTTGGCAAACCACCAAAGGAATACCAAAACACTCGCCCCAAACACAGTCACCCGGGCACAAATCCAGCACATATCCGATAAAATCTCTACCTGGTATTCCCCCTAAAATGGTGGCGATCGTGTTTTGGGGTGAGCCTTCCGGTTGCCCACCAGAACATTAGTTACACTTATTTTTCTACAAGCAACTCATACAAAGAATTTTCTAGATAGTAGACACAGGGCCTATATAGTCAGACATAATTTCACTTACCGCAAGGTTGATGTTATTTGCTCTTTGGTGCAGGCAGAGGCAGCAACGTAGACAAAGCATCATCCCGAGCAGCGTTGCTCTCGACCAGCTAAGAGGACCACCTAATAATTCTGTTCTTCTCGGAGTCGAAGGCTGGCGTCTGCGAGGACTCGAAGCAGCACCCGATGCATAAAATAAATCTCTACTCGTGTTTGTTGCCATTTTACTCACAAATTAAACAAATTCATCATGCAGTTAATAGTTTCCAAGCAGAGTTCTCTAACAACAAACTGCTATCCTGTAAAGCCAACTTGGTGCCTTGGCTAATACACGCCCCCGTGCTGTGGCTAGGGTTGCCAGATTCTGTGAGAGAAACAAGCAAGCAGGTCTAGAAAAACAAGCCCAATAGAAGCGATTATGGGTCACATGACTCACATGAGCACTTTAAACCTACCTACTGTATACATCGGCTATTTGAAGATGGCAGATATACAAGCTATACAAGATATACTCGTGATGCAACTCGTTGTGAGCTTGTAGACTGCTATTTTCAAATAAAATTCTTGGTGCAAATTTATTATAAAAAAAACCTGGCAACACTGGCTCAAAGACATCTCACAGACACGGTGTGAAGAGGCGGTGCTCAGGAGTGAAACATGAAACAATAGGAACATTGAAACCATCAACACCTATCATGCAAATGTTGTGTCTGCATGTAATCTAATCTCTATCCCCCAAAATACAAACGAAAACACACATAAAGTAGCCTTGTTTGTGATATGGGTAAAAAGTACAACACATTTTGGTATCAAAATGTGCTTAAAGTACCAAAAGTAAAAGTGCTAATACGTTTGAAAATAGCGTGTGAGCTTGTTGATGTATAAAATAAGGCTAAAGTGGTTAATGTATGTTTTATAATGTAATCATTTATATCTGCAAAGTAACTAGTAACTAAAGTTTTCAAATAATAGTAAATAAAATAGTAAGTAAAAGTATAGACAATTGGAAATACTTCAGTAATGTAAAATTACCTCAAAATTGTACTTAAGTACAGTACTTGAGTAAATGTACTTAGTTACTTCACACCACTGTTTGTTGTACAGCACCTTGTGTAACAGAGAGGACCTCTGTTACTACAGTAACCTTGGTTATTAGTGTTTATTCAATCATTTTTAAACAGGGACATTGGTGGAACAAGTACTCAACTGTTTTGCTTAAGTAAAAGTATCAATAAGTGGTGTTCTAGCAACTCAAGCTTTGAGGTACCCCGTTTGGACCCAACTGCCGAGTTGCATCCTCACCCAGACCGGCATTTCTTTGGGAGGCCTGTCGAGATTTGGAATTTGCAAGGTACACGGACGGATTGTGCGCCATCATTCCTACCGATTGAAAGAATAGCATACAGATGTGTTTACAGTGCCACAACTGTACAGTTAAGCCAGATCAAAGAGAAAGTATCAGTAGTTAAACCACTGTGCACAGTAGTTGATATTTAGACCCAAGACCTGATCTGTGTGTGTGTGTGTGTGTGTGTGTGTGTGTGTGTGTGTGTGTGTGTGTGTGTGTGTGTGTGTGTGTGTGTGTGTGTGTGTGTGTGTGTGTGTGTGTGTGTGTGTGTGTGTGTGTGTGTGTGTGTGTGTGTGTGTGTGTGTGTGTGTGTATATATCTCTCTCTCACAGACAGACAGACAGACAGACAGACAGACAGACAGACATCTCACTCATTGTTTTTTAATCAGTAATTGTGCAATAGTCTGTGTTTCTCTCTCTCTCTCTCTCTCTCTCTCTCTCTCTCTCTCTCTCTCTCTCTCTCTCTGAGCCCCCCCTCTATGAACCCCACACCTCCCATTGTTTGAACAAACCTCTAATTTACATGTGTAAGGAAGATTCCCAAGCAGAGAAAAGAGAGACGTATATCCAGGTATCTTAAAGGCATTTTAAGGTAAACAGTCCTCTCCCGCATTCATTGAAAAACTCCCACCTATCATTTATGTTGGGTGGGTGTATACCTTGCCCATGTATCCAGGTATATCACCTTTTTCACCCAGTGTTGGGGGGGGGGGCTGGAGCTCCGTTTTCATTCTGCATCCTGAATGAGACCTTGACCTACCGTACTGAGATCTGTCTGTTAAGAGTAAAACGGGGGGAGTCTGTTGTTTTCAGACGTCTATTCCCATAAGCTGTTTTTGTCCTCAGGCTGGGTGTCACATAGCGCCGGCTGACAGAAAGCTCATAAGTGTGCGTGTTCTTTTTTTGTGTTTTTGTTTTTGTTTTTGTTTTACTGCAGTTCAATGGCAAAGACATTATTTATAATCATTACTTCATGTGGTACTTTAATCATTTGTCTCAAGTGACAGAGTGTAACATAGAGAATACCCCCTGGCACGGGTCAGGACCTTAACGCTGGCATCCTGAATCATCCTGTCGCCTGCCCATGCAGCGTGAGGCACAAGTGCTCTGACATTGGAGCTGCGATGTTCTATTTGTGTATCACGTATCAAAGGCTCCCTGTAACCCGAGGAGGCGCAAACAGAGTTCAAACCACTTGCTTCTCTCTCCCCACTCATGAAGGCCTTGTGAAGTCCCTCCCCAGCTCTAGTAACCCTCTCCTGAACAATGTGCTAGACAGAACAATGCATGGAAAGGAACGAATTGTAAGGCTTTGATGACAGCCAGTCGGCAGAGCAAATGTCATCTTGAGGACAAGGCTGCACCTTTGAACAGCGCAATCGTTCTTCATACACACTTCACCCACACGCACACATGCACGCTCGTGTACGCACGCGCACCCACGCACGCACGCATGCACACACACACACACACACACACACACACACACACACACACACACACACACACACACACACACACACACACACACACACACACACACACACACACACACACACTATTATGTGCAGACAATATGCATACACAGAGACCAACTTTTGCCTGGAGTGGAGAGGCCTTAAGGGTATGGATCTCACAAAGATCTACTATTGTTGTACGTGCCACTTATAACAATTCACCAAAGTGTAAATTAACTCGGATTTACTCCTCCCCAGAGAGTGTTGTAAGAGAACAAGAGAACAGGAAGAACATATTCCAGATACCTGATTCTTTTGAGTGATGAATAGCCGAGAGACTGCTCTGTGAATAGATATTCAGGAGGTCTCAGGTGAAGACTGTAGATGAAAGACTAGGCCGAAGGGCTTTTTCCTCTCCAAAGCTCCGCTGGCCCTTGCAATTTGCCACCGATGTCATGCCTCATTAACTTAGAGGGACTCGTATTCCAGGGTGCCCTGGTGACTCAGCCAGATAGTGTGCACTTGCCACACAGGCATAGCCCTTTTCTCACCATGTCAGAGGTTCCCAAAAGACTTGTGACCTGTGTCATATGTAGTGTTTGGGTAGCTTCGGAAATGTTTTGGTACTGGTACTGATGCCTAGGATTCCATACGGATACCTACACGCTAAGTATTTCTGTAAAAAAAAACATTTTGCCAACTGTCGCCTTCAACAGGCACATGAAGCAACAGAGAAACCTGAGTGTGTGACTCTTTGTTTTATTTTTTTTTACCTTCAACAAAACACGCCAAATATTCTTCACACATGGAATAACAGCCATATGCAGTAAATGAAATGCTTTATAAAATTAGCAATATTATGATTGAAATCAAACAATATCTGAACAAAGACTTACCCTGGGCCAACTATGTCCGCTAGTGGACTGGTCAATGTCAAATTTCTTGTGCACACTGCAGGTCGAGGAAGTAATTGCCTGATTATTATACTTTTTTGTTCTATATTTTAAAACTGAACATTTTGTAATGGAAGTCAATGGAGAGTCAATATGATGTCACAGCGATATGACATCATGAACATGACCTCCGAGATACACATGGAAGCAATGCTGTTATTAGACCCTGTCTTGCTTTATTTCAACACCTCATCTTGACATGCATAATGTAACTATTAACTTTACTAAATTCTGCCATGTCAATTGCATCAGAAGAGCCTTAAAAATGATGATACATCATCTGTTATCTCTCTCAGCTATTCCTAAGGTGTCCATCCAACCCCCAAGGCCAGGGAAGCCATGGGAACCTCCAAACCACCACAACCACATTCCTGACACTGACCACAGGAGAACAACCACCACCATCCGTCCGCCTCTGACTGCCAAAAGAATCCCCCCCAAAACCACTACAACACCCACAACTACTACTACTACTACTGCTGCTGCAACAACCACAACTAAACTGCCAACGCCGCCTCCGAGGAGAGCAACGCCAGCCCCACGCAAGCCATCTATCCCCACCCGAAAGCCCTTGGTGCCCACCAAGAGACCAGCGGTGCCCACCAGGAGACCGGTTGTGCCCACCAGGAGACCAGCGGTGCCCACGCGCAAGCCCTACGTCCCGCCGAGACGTCTGCCGCCCATCACTCCACCGCCGCCGCCCACAAGACGCCCGCCTCAGCCCGATCCCGTCACCCCTGTAGACAACTCCATCCAGAAGGAGGTGACCAAGCAGAGAGGAGACGTCCACAGTAAGAATGTTTTTTCCTTTTCTTCACATGGGTTTGGTAATGCAACAGTAAAGTCCTGAATGATTGAGTCAACTTTTACTTTTACTCTCAGAGTGAAATCAACACTCAGGTTTCTCCTGGACACATCTTCAATGTTGTTCCATGGGTTCCACTTGCGAACGAACCCCCAAGGTTCTCCTTTCTTGAGCCAAAGCCAACTTGAGCCACCTTTCTGCCGCTTTGCTTGTGTTTGTGTTTGTGTGGATTGCTTTTCTCTTGAAAAGAGGTAGGATATTATGCACATCCCCACATTTTTTTAAACAACCAGTGCTGGACCAAAAACCTCAAAGTAATGAAATGTAGTGTCTGCCAGTGGTGGAGAAAGTACTCAAATGTTTTATTTAAGGATATGTATAAATTCTGCAATGCAGAAGTACTCATGTTACATTAGTAAAATGTAAAACAAGTAAAATTCCGGAATTCAAAATTTACTTGAGTAAAAGTACAAGTATTGGTATCAAAATGTACTTGAAGTACCAAAAGTAGAAAGTACTCATTATGCAGAATGTCCCTTTTCACAAGTTTTCAAATGTGTAAAATGTCTGAAAATCTTTTGAAAATAGCAGATCTACAAGCTCACATGCAAGATCTGCTATTTTCAAATGGCCGAAATGGCCATAAGTAACTAGTAACTCCAGTTTTGCGGAGTAAAAGTACAATATTTGCCTCTGAGATGTAGTGGCGTAGAAGTAAAAGTATTGGAAATGGGAAATACTCAAGTAAAGTAAAAGTACCTCAAAATTGTACTTAAGTACAGTACTTAAGTTAATGTACTTAGTTACTTTCCACCACTGGTGTCTGCACACAGTATAATGCTTTATTAAACAAACCATTTGCTCTGCTCCCCCTCGCTCCCACAATGACCAGCACACTGTTAGGCCAGCCAGGTGGAGAGATGGTGCAGAAAATTAATTGAATCCTGCGGTACAGCGTACTTTGCCTTCCAGCCACATTGGTACTTACATGATAATTGGATTGGATTTTCTATTATGTTCTTTAGAGTGAACTGCGAGTTTGTAGAAGCAAGACAATTTTTTGCTGTTATTGTCTCTCATGTGGGATTGTGTTTTCCTTACATGGAACATGGATTAGTTTTCATCCTCTATTTTAGCGCCAACTGCAATTTTATTGGAGCATTTAATATCGAATAATCCCTCTTCACCAGTCCACAGTAAGAACAGGCAATTTAGTTTTTCTCCCACGTGAGTTAAGATTACATTAATGATATTGTTTGCATAAGTTAGTCCTAGCTGAGTAAAACATGATTTTTACGGCTCATATACAGGAAAATACACAAGAGAAAAAGGTGGAATAAAAACACAAATACATACAAATATGGCTAAATGCTTTTAGAACGAACTGCCAAGTGGGAAAAAGATAAATTATTCATCCTCATATCACGTGTTCCTTTCATACCCTTCAAATGTGAGTGAATTTGCATGTCCTCCACTGAATCCTAAAAATGACTACGCTGTAAATTCCTCAGTGCGCTCATTCATCCATTTGTAACTCAGAGAATATACAAAATGTGTCGCTGTCGGGCAGAAACCAACCTCATATCTCATTTCTCGTGTTCGTGTTTCAAATGTGTGTGTTTTTTCATAAACGAATGCCCTACTTTGTCATACAAGAGAGTCGCCCACATTTTCACTATTTATTTACAAAACAAAAACAACAAAAAGATGTCCAATGGTTTTTGTCCAATGGTTTTGGACATAATTGGTTTCCACCCGAGAGCGACAAAATGTAACATCTCTCAGAGTTAAAATAACACGATTTCACAGTGTACGTTTGACTATAAGATACATAGATCACTTCCCTAGTGCGTCAGAAGTGCCCAGACCTGTCTGTGTATTATGTTAACCCATTTCAAACAGAGACACGTGAATACCACTGGCCTGAGGCTGTTGGCAGTCACTTTTACATACACCAGCTAACTCTTGAGAAAATACAGTGCTATATTGACTTTTATAAGATTTAAAAGAAAATAAATATATTTTAAAGCCCAGGGTGAGCTCATGTGTTTTCAACCACTACATTATGTGAAATCTAGGATGAAATTGAAAATATAAAAGTGCATTAACACAATGCATTACACAACGTTTGTATTAAAATACATAAGACCTCTTTGTCTGTAAGGGGGGGAAATAACAGCTCAAAGACACGTTCTCCTATGTCAAGTTTTCTTCCCCCCCCCCCCCCCCAAAACAAAATTTTAACGTCAGTAAATTAAGTTACACAAATCTGATTGAGAAAACAAATGTTTATTCACAGACCTTGGAGGAATAACAGTTGTGCACGGAATGCAGATACAAATGACAGAGTTTTATAATTATGTTTTTCACAATTTGTAGGCTTTTAAAACGTATCAAGCAATTCCCTAAGCCATTAGCTTACCAACTGTCTAGATAAGACTTGCTCTGGAGATAACCTTAACTATCAACTGAATACATTTCATTTAGTTTAGTTCTACAGTAGTTGTCCTAAATGACTGATTCTTCATATTTTGTAGTCAGAGTTCATCATTGAGTGTACTTGACCATTCACTAGTCCAGTATACCTGTTGTTGACATACCAATCATTATGATGACGCAACAGGTACAATATTGCCAGTTTAAATCAGTATTTTCTCAGCAAGTAGGTTTGAATCCACCCATGAGGGTTGTGAGATCTGTACATCTGTAGGTTCAGGTGTAAATTTATAAATATCCCCATAAATAATAATAGGGTAAATAGTGTACTATTTGATATATTGAGATTAATAGTCAACACTTGTGTTCCAGGTCAAAACCTGGGACATAAATATATGTGTGTATCTAATTTATGTGTGACCTGAGTAAAGTCAGTGAATGGCATTTTATTTTGAATATTAGGAGGGTGCTTATAAGCACTGCAGTCTGCCACCAACTGAATGTGTGTCAGTGTCAGTTATAGTGTCAGTTAAGATGCTTTGACATGTGTGGTGTGGGTCTTGTGGTTCTGAGTCACCTTGCCAGATGGCATCACATAGAAATAGCAAAGAGACAAAATAATATATAATATTAAAGGTGATGATTTTCTTTAGTTAAAATACGTGTTGAATAGCTCTATATTGTGATAGTAATCATTGCTGTAGAGTAACAGTGTCATCACTTCCAATTTAACTTGTTTACATGTATAGGCACGGGTGCCAACATTGCCACAGGGGAGGGTGATCACTGGCACACTGGCATAAGTGTGAGAGAGACATTAGTATCCTCAAAATGCATTTTCTGTTTTTCTGTACTATAGAGCTGGAGAGTCAGGGAGACCTCTGTTACTGAACAAACACTCTAGTCTATAGCAATGATTGCTATCTGAATATATATCACTTACAGCACCTTTAAATAAAAACAACTGCGGGTCGGGACCAGTGGCGCAGCCAGAACGCTAGTATAGGCTGGGCCTAGGCAGGAGCGAAAATTTGCAGTTATTGGGCGGATATTGGGCGTTTTTGGGTGTTTTTTTGTTACTTTATTTCGGTTTTAGGGTTAGGGTTAGAGTTAGGTTAGGGTTATGTTATTTAATTCTTATTTTTGCCTGATTTTACAGATTTTTTATCAAAAAATTAATTATAAAAAAAATTTAAAAATACATTTCCCCAAAAAATGTTTTTTTGCAAAATCGATTGGGTGGGCCAGCTTTCTATGTGGGTGGGCCACGGCCCACCCAGGCCCACCCATGGCTGCGCCCCTGGTCGGGACCATTTCTGCATCAAAAGTACTGTAACCAACAAACTATACTATAAAAACTGGTCAAACATTGGCCAAATTGTCAAATAATGTAAGAACAGGCAAACATTTTGAAAATAGCTGTTCTACAAGCTCACAGAACTGAGCTTGTAGATCTGCTATTTTCACAACATTTATCTGTGGAACCGAGTCAAACTAAATTGAATGCCTCAACTCCTACATTCCAGTGTGAGGGGTCCCCAGTTCAAATATGATTATTTTGGGGGGTCCCCAGTTCAAAAATATGATTATTTTGGGGGGTCGCGGCCTGAAAAGGTTGAGAACCACTGATGTAAATAATACATCCCATGTGTTTGATGTCTTATCGCTTTTTTGGTCATTAGATTAAAGCTTTGTTTGCTTGTCAAGTTGGCAGAGCAGAAATCCCTCATGGCGCTGAGCTCTTATTGACCACCCAAATATTTGCCTGGAATGAAAAAGACAAGGTCAAGGGACAAACCAACATAAAGGACAACAAGTATAGAAAAATCAAACCAGTGCATTACCTGAACATAGCCGTTTGACAAAGGACATGGATTGTTTAATGAAAAGGTGTGTACCCTTGTTTATCAGCTCACTACATGATGTCAAACAGTAGAAAGAGACATAAGCACCAAATACAGCATAAAGTGACTGTCTAATATATCACTGGCCACCATGCAATGTTTCATTGAAACATATTCACTAACTACTGCAGATAGGCAAGACCCTGATTGCCACTTTAGTATGGCACATGTCAGGTTATTGTTCTCCAACAGATTAAATGACAGACTGCATGGCAGCTGAGAAAGCTGCTATCAGTGTAATGCTCAAATGACGCCAGGTCCCATTAAATACAAACACAGACATAGGCACAGCTACAGAAATTCTCACCCCCATTCTCGCTGTCTCTCTCTGTCTCCCACACACACACACACACACACACACACACACACACACACACACACACACACACACACACACACACACACACACACACACACACACACACACACACACACACACACACACACACAGGCATGCTACACCAGTCATACCCTCTCTCACAATAACATTGCCAGTCAAACATGCACACACGCACACAGCCATACCTAGATGCCTGGGATAACTTGAGAGTCTGGTGTGAGTGTTGAATTCTTCCAGATTTCTCTGGCTATCAATCCACCCCCTGTGCCTGCCAGGTGGTACAACCCAGCACAGGGGGACAGGGTGACTTGAAGACCACAATGCAAAATGTTCAGGTGCAGCAATATGCACTATGGTTGTACCACTGGAATAAGCAGCTACTGTACAGGTACTTGTATTTGCTAATATATGACTGTAGTAATATATGACTGTAGTAATTACCATACAGTCAATCTGGGAACCCATCGTCAAATAAAAATGAAAAACAGCGCTCTCTGCTGTTTTTCACTTTTGCATTTGGCTCTGGGGGGGGGGGGATTAACTAGACACATGCTCACTGGAAACCGGGGTTTGGACATGCCTTCAGCCTTCTACTTCCAGTGGTGCGCCTATGTTTTCATTCCTACTTACAATATTTCTCCACGGAACACTAACACCATTTCTCCCAAAGAACATGGATCGTTTTGGTTATAAGCCCACTTGTTTCTATGATGAAAGAACAAGTTAAAATGTTACTAACTTTCCGTGGTTTTGTCGTCTCCGAGGACGCTATTGTTAAATGAGTTTCGGTTTGTTTCCAGTGGGAAGCAAGCCGCACACATGTAAATCCCGCCCACTACATTTGATTGGTTAAAGCGCGGCCTGCTTCCTGATCTGAAGGCACGCCCATTCTAGCCTGGTAAACCCTCCCTCCAGAAATCTCATTTCCGTTTGATTTCTGGAGTGAGTCTGGCCTGATCCGCCTATCTGCAATATTGGCTGTGGGCTGGAGTTGGGCGGGAGTAATACCGTTGACTGACAACCCCTTCAGCCAATGATCGTTTTTCCCCTTCAGCCAATTGCAGTGGATTTTTACCACCTCTGTCACTAATATGACGCAACGGGACTTTTGAGATCGCCATGCCCAAAATAGGTTGCCTTATTGGGATACATGCGTGTCACAGCCCGCCCCTCCCGGTTCTCTGAATTTATATTTTTAAATAGGCTCTGTCATGATTAATTGACCACATATATGAAGTTAAACAACTAAATTCTATCCAAACGATATCTTAATAGTAAATTCCGTGCCTCAAAAAAAAAGTTTGAGACCGTTTTAAAAACGAAACTAAGACGTGAGGGCACTCGGACAACAACAATGGCTGCCGTTCGTCTTTTGTTGGAGGCACTCAGGCTGCACTCGGCTTCATTCGGGCTCACTCGAACTCGCCACCTGATTGGCCAACTGTTGCTGTCAATCACAGAACGATGAGCGACGACGCTGATAGGCTCGTCAGTTCGGCGTACAGAGCCAATATTGCAGAAAGGCGGATCAGGCCAGACTCACTCCAGAAATCAAATGGAAATGAGATTTCTGGAGGGAGGGTTTACCAGGCTACGCCCATTCCACACAGCTATGAATCTGTTCTTGAGAGATTACCATACAGTACAGATGGTGACCAATTAAACAAAAAAACAACATAAAGTGTCTTATAACGTGTCGAGCCACCAGAACTGCTTCATTGTGCTTTGGCATAGATTGTACAAGTCTCTGGAATTCTACTGGAGAGATGGAACACCATTCTTCTAACAAAATATATTCCCTCATTTGGTGTTTTCATAATGGTGGTGGAAAGCACACGTCGGTCGACGGTCCAAAATCTCCAAAGGTGTTCAACTGGATTTAGATCTGGTGTCTTCAAAGGAAGACACATAATTTTCATACTCATTTAAACATTCAGTGACCTCTCGTGTCCTGTGGATGGGGGGTCATTGCCATCCTGGAAGAGACCACTCCCATCAGGATAAGATTTCATCATCATAGGATAAAGGCGATTACGGAATAACTTTGTATTGATGTGCAGTGACCCTTACCTCTTAGGGGATACAATCTATGCCATGACAATGCCCCTCACAGCATAACAGGGCCACCGAACGTGCTTACTGTAGGGGTCAAGCATTCAGACCGGTACCGCTTTCTAGGTGTAACATATTCTCTTGCTGAGAATATGGGGAAGGATGAGTTATCTGTCTATGTAGTTGTCGATGGACGGTTCTTGCTGATCACGTCCTGTATCTACAACTGTAGATGAGTTGCTCTTCTGTTTTTCCTTTAAATACTTCTTGCACTAATGCATGGGCATCATGGTCATCTTATGTGCTCTTTCGACCACAATTCAACCCTATTCCATTTACTGATGTCTTTCCCATAGATGGAAATGCAGATGTCAATTTAGTCACTGTTCCTATTGAAACACTATAGCCAGTTGAACAGTCTTTGAGATTGAAGCTCCTTCCATCAGTGCCACTTGAATCATTCTCTTGCCAACTTGATCCAAATCGAGGCCAACTGAGCCACTCATTTGTCACCTGTCTGTGTGTGTGTGTGTGTGTGTGTGCGCACGAGCGTGTGTGCAATGTTTTTTTTAAATTTCCAATCAAAATGATATTGATTGCCTCTTTATCAAAAACCCTCCAACTTACCACATCAAGTGTCAATGTTGCAAAGTTGTATTGTTGCATTCTTTGACAACATGCTTTGCGAATGCATTTTAGAGCCAGGAAGACAGTATTCACGTCTAGTCCATTTTTTTTGTCAAAGTTGAAATATGGAGATACGAGGTCAGTGTAATGGAATTGAAGGGAGTTTGCAGGGCAGTAGATCACACACTGTGGGCATCTAAAGGACAAGGACAATGTTTCATGGCCCATGTGTCAGTTGACCTTTAATAACTTCAACTTGGGCCGGTATTTCTGCCAGTGTGACGACAAGCTGTTCATAGAAAGAAACTATTTCAGTCCGAGGCTATTTCCGAGGGTGTGTGTGTGTGTGTGTGTGTGTGTGTGTGTGTGTGTGTGTGTGTGTGTGTGTGTGTGTGTGTGTGTGTGTGTGTGTGTGTGTGTGTGTGTGTGTGTGTGTGTGTGTGTGTGTGTGTTTATCTCTGATTCTTCGTGTCTCCATGTGGGCACACATCGCGTCTCACTGTGTGTTTGTGTGGCTGAGGGTTCGGTTGCCACCGCAGTTACTTAGTCGTTGCATCAGAAACAGATGACGATCCCATTACTGTCACCACATTCCTTCTCACATTTGACTTTAAGTCTTTGTATCAACGTGTATACCTTGTATTACAGCCTGTACAGCTGTCAGTAGAGTTTTACCGCGCCTAAAAAGTAACCCATGTACTTATGTCCTACTGGCAATCTATGAATAAAAGCTACAGTAAAATTATAGCCTGTGGCAATAGCAGTGCTATTATTGATCTCGCCCTGCAGGCCAGGACACATTATTTTTTCACTAATAAAACGGGTGTCAAACAGAAGTTACAAATTAATAACATCTGAAATACAAGAAAATAAATGACTATTTACTGTAGTTCTTATCAGCACTTTTACACTACAATCAGCATGTCATCATCCCACAAAACATGAATGCCGATGTAATACTGGGGGGCAGTTTAAACAGCAATACCTCATTATACTATGTACTGTATTAATAGTAAATGTGATTATAATAGTACTCTAATTGTAATGACTGTATTGTGCTCATATTGTGCCCATAGCGCTACAGTATTAGATTGTTACCAGATAGTTTCATACAGTAGCATGCATCACAGTTTTGCAGACAGGAACATTTCTCATGAGCAGATGCTTAATTATCAGACAGTCAGACAGCCCTAAATTGTGCAGTGTCATTCATATTACTACAGTATGTAGGATTAGTAGCCTGTACTCGTTTCCCTTAAAATGTCCATTGCCTCAATGACAATGCATTGGGCGCTTAAAGTTAAATATCTCCCAAACTACAAATGATTTCAAAGAAAAAATGTCAAGCATGCATGTCCACAGTAAGGTGGATTTTTTTAACTGTGAATGGAGTTTCTAGGTGAAAGTGTTTTTTTGAGGTCCCAAATTCGTCCATCGACCTCCATTATAAATCTCTGAACTTTTAAAGGAGTACAATTCTAAAACTATTAAACATTTCAAAGATTCCTTTTCAGGCAAACATGTCCACAGTAAGATGAACATTTTAAAGTATGAATTGGGTTACTAGCAGTAAGTATGTAGGATTAGTAGCCTGTACTCGTTTCCCTTTAAATGTCCATTGCCGCATTGACAATGCATTGGGCGCTTAAAGTTAAATATCTCCCAAACTACAAATGATTTCAAAGAAAAAATCTCTAGCATGCATGTCCACAGTAAGGTGGAATTTTTGAACTGTGAATGGAGTTTCTAGGTGAAAGTTAAATATTTCAAAAAATACAAATCATTTCAAAATAAAACATCTCAAGGATGCATGTCCACAGTAAGGGGGAATGTTTGTACTGTGAATGGAGTTTCTAGGTGAAAGTGTTTTTTTGAGGTCCCAAACCCTTCCATCCGCCTCCATTATAAATCTCTGAACTTTTAAAGGAGTACAATTCTAAACCTATGCAACGTTTCAAAGATTCCTTTTCAGGCAAACATGTCCACAGTAAGATGAACATTTTAAAGTATGAATGAGGTTACTAGGCGTAAGTATGTAGTTGTAAGCCTGCCTTTAAATGTCCATTGCCGCATCGACAATACATGGGGCGCTTAAAGTTAAATATCTCCCAAACTATAAATGATTTCAAAGAAAAAATCTCAAGCTTGCATGTCCACAGTAAGGTGGAATTTTTGAACTGTGAATGGAGTTTCTAGGTGAAAGTGTTTTTTTGAGGTCCCAAAACCTTCCATCCGCCTCCATTCTAAATCTATGAACTTTTAAAGGAGTACAATTCTAAAACTATGCAACATTTCAAAGATTCCTTTTCAGGCAAACATTTCCACAGTAAGATGAACATTTTAAAGTATGAATGAGGTTACTAGGCGTAAGTATGTAGTTGTAGGCCTGCCTTTAAATGTCCATTGCCGCATCGACAATACATGGGGCGCTTAAAGTTAAATATCTCCAAAACTACAAATTATTAAAAAAAAAAAATCTCAAGCATGCATGTCCACAGTAAGGTGGAATTTTTGAACTGTGAATGCCCTGAGCTCCAGAGCTCGATGAATGTTAGGGACCAAAAAAAGTGTCACTACAAAGTACTACCAATCAACTCTAAATTGCCTGAAACGTACTCCTAACAGGTTTTTGGGGGGACGATTTTGGCCTCCACACTTAGTGATTTTTTCGGAATTAACTTTCGTTTCGGTTTCGTTTCGGTAGTGACCCAATGGTGAAAAAATAAATTTACTAAGTCCAGAGCTCGATGAATGTTAGGGACCAAAAAAAGTGTCACTACAAAGTACTACCAATCAACTCTAAATTGCTTGAAACGTACTCCTAACAGGTTTTCGGGGGGACGATTTTGGCCTCCACACTTAGTGATTTTTTCGGAATTAACTTTCGTTTCGGTTTCGTTTCGGTTGTGACCCAATGGTGAAAATTTTTTTTGACTAAGTCCAGAGCTCGATGAATGTTAGGGACCAAAAAAAGTGTCACTACAAAGTACTACCAATCAACTCTAAATTGCCTGAAACGTACTCCTAACAGGTTTTCGGGGGGACGATTTTGGCCTCCACACTTAGTGATTTTTTCGGATTTAACTTTCGTTTCGGTTTCGTTTTGGTAGTGACCCAATGGTGAAAAAATAAATTTACTAAGTCCAGAGCTCGATGAATGTTAGGGACCAAAAAAAGTGTCACTACAAAGTACTACCAATCAACTATAAATTGCCTGAAACGTACTCCTAACAGGTTTTCAGGGGGACGATTTTGGCCTCCACACTTAGTGATTTTTTCGGATTTAACTTTCGTTTCGGTTTCGTTTTGGTAGTGACCCAATGGTGAAAAAAAAAATGTACTAAGTCCAGAGCTCGATGAATGTTAGGGACCAAAAAAAGTGTCACTACAAAGTACTACCAATCAACTCTAAATTGCCTGAAACGTACTCCTAACAGGTTTTCGGGGGGACGATTTTGGCCTCCACACTTAGTGATTATTTCGGATTTAACTTTCGTTTCGGTTTCGTTTTGGTAGTGACCCAATGGTGAAAAAAAAAATGTACTAAGTCCAGAGCTCGATGAATGTTAGGGACCAAAAAAAAAGTCACTACCAATCAACTTTAAATCGCCTGAAACGTACTCCTAACAGGTTTTTGGGGGAACAATTTTTTTTTCGTTTCGGTAGTGACACCATTGTGTCACTACCGAAACGGAAAAAAAATTACTAAGTCCAGAGCTGGATGAATGTTAGGGACCAAAAAAAAAGTCACTACCAATCAACTTTAAATTGCCTGAAACATACTCCTAACAGGTTTTTGGGGGAACAATTTTTCTTTCGTTTCGGTAGTGACACCATTGTGTCACTACCGAAACGGAAAAAAAATTACTAAGTCCAGAGCTGGATGAATGTTAGGGACAAAAAAAAAAGTCACTACCAATCAACTTTAAAGGCATTGTAGGGAACATTAAGCCTAAATTTAAAAAATATGTATATATATATTTTTTGCATTTTCTCCCCTCTATCAGCCACTATATAATGATGCTGGGGTGTTTTCCTTCATTGAAACACAGTCCTCTGTCTGAAATCCGTATTTTCCCTTCTGTTTATGTTCATGTTGTTTATGTCCGGGTCGTAAATTAACGCACGCATGTGCGTGTCCGTGCGCGTCCGTGCCCGTATCAACTTTTTACTTTCGGTTTTAAAACGCTCTCAAACTTCTTTTTTGAGGCACATAATTTACTTTTAAAAAATCGTTTGGATAGAATTTAGTTGTTTAGCTTCATATATGTGGTCAATTTATCATGAAAGAGCCTATTTAAAAATATAAATTCAGAGAACCGTAGGGTCGGGCATTTCCGCGAATTGTATCCGCATAAGGCAACCTATTTTGGGCATGACTCATTTAAAAAGTCCCCCCTGCGTCACCCCCTGGTGGTCGGGGAAAAGAACTGCTGGAGGGGCGGTGTTTGACAACAGTTTTTTTCTTTGATTATGTCTGAACTCCCTACAATGCCTTTAAATTGCCTGAAACATACTCCTAACCGTTTTTTGGGGGAACAATTTTTTTTTCGTTTCGGTAGTGACACCATTGTGTCACTACCGAAACGGAAAAAAAATGACTAAGTCCAGAGCTCCATGAATGTTAGGGACCCAAAAAAAAGTCACTACCAATCAACTTTAAATTGCCTGAAACGTACTCCTAACAGGTTTTTTTGGGATTTTTTTTTTTTTTCGTTTCGGTAGTGACACCATTGTGTCACTACCGAAACGGGAAAAAAATTACTAAGTCCAGAGCTGGATGAATGTTAGGGACCAAAAAAAAAGTCACTACCAATCAACTTTAAATTGCCTGAAACGTACTCCTAACAGGTTTTTGGGGGAACAATTTTTTTTTCGTTTCGGTAGTGACACCATTTTGTCACTACCGAAACGGAAAAAAAATTACGAAGTCCAGAGCTGGATGAATGTTAGGGACCAAAAAAAAAGTCACTACCAATCAACTTTAAATTGCCTGAAACATACTCCTAACAGGTTTTTGGGGGAACAATTTTTCTTTCGTTTCGGTAGTGACACCATTGTGTCACTACCGAAACGGAAAAAAAATTACTAAGTCCAGAGCTCGATGAATGTTAGGGACCAAAAAAAAAGTCACTACCAATCAACTTTAAATTGCCTGAAACGTACTCCTAACAGGTTTTTGGGGGAACAATTTTTTTTTCGTTTCGGTAGTGACACCATTGTGTCACTACCGAAACGGGAAAAAAATTACTAAGTCCAGAGCTCGATGAAT
Organism: Gymnoscopelus microlampas; assembly: GCF_963454915.1. Lineage (NCBI taxonomy): Eukaryota > Metazoa > Chordata > Actinopteri > Myctophiformes > Myctophidae > Gymnoscopelus > Gymnoscopelus microlampas. The sequence goes on from NC_139939.1 coordinate 37,074,785, forward strand.
GTTAGGGACCAAAAAAAAAGTCACTACCAATCAACTTTAAATTGCCTGAAACGTACTCCTAACAGGTTTTTGGGGGAACATTTTTTTTTTCGTTTCGGTAGTGACACCATTGTGTCACTACCGAAACGGAAAAAGAATTCCAGAGCTCGATGAATGTTAGGGACCAAAAAAAGTGTCACTACAAAGTACTACCATTCAACTCTAAATTGCCTGAAACGTACTCCTAACAGGTTTTCGGGGGGACGATTTTGGCCTCCACACTTAGTGATTTTTTCGATTTAACTTTCGTTTCGGTTTCGTTTCGGTAGTGACCCAATGGTGAAAAAATAAATTGACTAAGTCCAGAGCTCGATGAATGTTAGGGACCAAAAAAAGTGTCACTACAAAGTACTACCAATCAACTCTAAATTGCCTGAAACGTACTCCTAACAGGTTTTCGGGGGGACGATTTTGGCCTCCACACTTAGTGATTTTTTCGGATTTAACTTTCGTTTCGGTTTCGTTTCGGTAGTGACCCAATGGTGAAAAAATAAATGTACTAAGTCCAGAGCTCGATGAATGTTAGGGACCAAAAAAAGTGTCACTACAAAGTACTACCAATCAACTCTAAATTGCCTGAAACGTACTCCTAAAAGGTTTTCGGGGGGACGATTTTGGCCTCCACACTTAGTGATTTTTTCGGATTTAACTTTCGTTTCGGTTTCGTTTCGGTAGTGACCCAATGGTGAAAAAATAAATGTACTAAGTCCAGAGCTCGATGAATGTTAGGGACCAAAAAAAGTCACTACAAAGTACTACCAATCAACTCTAAATTGCCTGAAACGTACTCCTAACAGGTTTTTGGGGGGACGATTTTGGCCTCCACACTTAGTAATTTTTTCGGATTTAACTTTCGTTTCGGTAGTGACAAACTTTCGATCAACTAGTGACAAACTTTCGAGCTCTGGACTTAGTAAATGTATTTTTTCACCAAGAACCTTGGCCTTGAGTCTTGGGACTCAAGGCCCAAAAGAGAAATTTGATGTCTCCGCGGGAGTAATTGGTTCGACTCAAGACTCTTTTGGGTCTTGAGTCTTGGGGGGGAAAAAAAAGTGCACTAGTTAGATTTGAACCGGGAACCTCCTGGTTGCAAGTCCTGTATCTAAACCACTGCACCACAAAGGTCCTTACCTGTTCTGTTGACTTGCGTGTAATTTTCTGAAAGATTATATAAAGGTAAAAGCCCCAGGTAAAAGTTAGAAAGATGTCCTTGTGGGATTTGAACTCAGGACCTTCAATATGCAAGGCCTGAATCTTAACCACTGCTCCACCATGGTATATACTTTCTATGGTCTCTTGCACGCTCTTCAGTGAAAGATCAGATAAAGGTGCAGGAGTCGGGTATTGGTTGGAAACCTGTCCTGGTTGGATTTGAACCGGTAACTTTCTGGTTGCAAGTCCTGTATCTAAACCACTGCACCACAGAGGTTCTGACTTGTTCTGTTAACTTAGCCTGGTAAAGTTTGTACCCTTTTCCCTTTAAATATCCATTGCCATTGACAATGTATTGGGCGCTTAAAGTTAAATATTTCAAAAACTACAAATCATTTCAAAGTAAAACATCTCAAGGATGCATGTCCACAGTAAGGGGGAATTGTTGTACTGTGAATGGAGTTTCTAGGTGAAAGTGTTTTTTTGAGGTCCCAAAACCTTCCATCCGCCTCCATTATAAATCTCTGAACTTTTAAAGGAGTACAATTCTAAAACTATGCAACATTTCAAAGATTCCTTTTCAGGCAAACATGTCCACAGTAAGATGAACATTTTAAAGTATGAATGAGGTTACTAGGCGTTTCACTAGTAAGAGACCACACCTTCTGCTCAAGTTTACGGATTTTATTGAACGAAAATGGGTGGACGTGTGTGGATGTGGAACCCGGGAAGGGCGAGACTCAGGGTGGGGGGAGTATGTCTCGTGAGCGGACGGCCACCGGGGCTCGAGTCGGGTGGCGTTGCCTTCGCTCGGGATACTGCCCCCCCCGGGTTCCTGGAAGAGAAGAAGGAAACAGGGTTAGTATTGAGGCGGCGGAGGTAGTTGGGGTGGACGGGGGGAGCGTTCTTGACCACGAAAGTAGTAGGAACATGGAGCAAAGGCTCGCAGCTGCTTTTAAGCTCGTCTACTGAGGTGATTGTGACGTGAGATTGGCTGGCTGATAATGGAAGGCAGGTGTAGGTGATAAGGTGATGACGAGCGGGGAGTTGCCGTGTTAAGCAGAGGGAGGCCTCCACTCCTGAACTTGCGTTGTTATATACAACTGCATTTCACTAGTAAGAGACCACACCTTCTGCTCAAGTTTACGGATTTTATTGAACGAAAATGGGTGGACGTGTGTGGATGTGGAACCCGGGAAGGGCGAGACTCAGGGTGGGGGGAGTATGTCTCGTGAGCGGACGGCCACCGGGGCTCGAGTCGGGTGGCGTTGCCTTCGCTCGGGATACTGCCCCCAAAGAGCAGGGAGAAGAGCGTGTGGTCTAGGGACGGAGGGGAGTGAGTGTGGGGACCCCCATCGGGGGGGAAACGGAGCGACCGGTTACGTGCGGCCCAGGTGGAGATGGGCGTTACGAACATCCTGGATGTTACTCCTGATGTAGGTGTGGTAGGCCTGAGAGGACCAGCGGCCGAGGACGCGAATCAGGTGGTCCGAGAGACCCTGTCTGGAGGCGGTGGAAGCGGCACCGATGCGGAGGGAGTGGCCCGAGTAGAGCTGGGAAGGGAGGCCGGATAGGGTTAGAATTTGGCGGAAGTGGCGGTGGAACCAGAATCGGGTGGCTATGGTGCCGGTCTCGGTGGTGAACAGGGGGTCGAGTGGTGAGGCGTCGAGAGAGAGTCTCAGGGCGACGTAGCGTGAAAGGGGTTCGTAGGGACTGAGTGGAGTGCCGGTTTTGAAAATGTGGATGACAGAAGTGCGCCCTAGCTGGTCGGTCTTGCTACGCCTGAGAGTGAAGGTGAGGGAATCGGTGGAGTGGAGAGCGAGGTCGGAGAGGCTAGGGTGACGTGAGGGGTTGTAACGAGAGGAGGAGGAAGTAAATTCGGAGCAACGCAGGAACCCGAAGAATGCCAGCAGGAGCATGCACTCAAGCGTGAGGTCGACCAGGGGGGAGTGGTAACCGGAACGGAGGGTGACCAGGCAGCTGAGGAGCAGGTCAGAGGTGAGTGGGTGACGACGGGACGGAACCGGGGCCTCGTTGCGGGCGAGGCCTCGGAGCAGCATGGAGACGTGGGGGTGCGTGATGGCAGAACAGGGGGAACCGTGTATTAATTTGAGGAAGAAATTGATGCCGCTGAGGTAAACGTGCAGGGTGGAGGTGCGGAGTTGGAGACGGGAGTGAGCGTGGGTAATGAACGCGGCAATGACCGAGACGTGAGTGGAGGGGAAGGGGACGCCTACGGAGGCGTGGAACCTTTTGAAGGCGTTCCAGGCGGTGAGGTAGCTGGTGAGGGTTCCGGGTGAATATCCGTTGAGGATGTGGTGACGGGCTTGGATGAGGAGGTGCTGGAGCTGAGGGGTCAATGGAACACAGTCTCCGAAAATGGAGGAACGGGAGTGGGGTGCAGGTCTGCCTCCGGGGCTAGCTGCCGAAATCTCTGGAAAGAGAGGCGGGAGAGAGAATCTGCTATTAGGTTGAGGTGACCGGGGATGTGTGCTGCGCGGATGAGAAACTGGTGGGTGACGGATGACCAGGTGAGACGGCGGAGTAGGGGCGAAATGTCGGGGGAGTTGGAACGGCCTCGGTTAATGATTTCGACCGTGGCGGTGTTGTCTGAGTGAATGAGGATGCTCCTCCGGGACCATTCGTGACCCCAGAGGAGCGTGGCAATGACAACCGGATATAACTCGTGGAGGGCGGAGGAAGGGTGGATGGCTGAGTGGGTGAGGGTGGCGAACTCGGGGGGCCAGGCGGAAGCAAACCAGCGGCCCTGGTGGTACCCGCCGTAGCCGATGGAGGGGGCGGCGTCTGTGAACAACTGGATGTCGTCGGGGTGGGTGATGAGGGAGTCGTAAAATAGTGTTATGCCATTCCAGTTTGACAGCAGGTGGAGCCAGAGGCGGAGGTCGGTACGGCACGATTCGTCGATGACGACGTGTTCGTGCAGGGAGTGGGCGGTGTGGGCGGTGGTGAGGAGGTGGGAGATGAAAGGGCGCCCCTGGGGAATGATGCGTAGTGCGAAATTAATGTGGCCGAGGAGGGCGAGGAGCTGGCGCTTGGTGCAACGGGGAGTGATGAGGTAATTCTGAATGAGGAGGGTGATCCGGTTTAGTTTGTCCAGGGGGAGGGAGGCTTGAAACGCCACGGTGTCGAGGGTGATGCCGAGGAATTCTATGGAGGTGGCGGGGCCGACGGTCTTCTCCTCGGAGAGAGGGACACCGAGTTCTGAGAAAACTGACCGGAGGATGGACAGGCCGTGTGCCGGGGGGGGAGGGGGGGGCTCGACTAGTAGGAAGTCGTCCAGGAGGTGTACTAGGTGGGGTATCGGGTGGTTATTGGAGAGTATCCAGCAAAGTGCTTCGGATAGGCTGTTAAAAATTTTGGGGCTGCTTTTACAGCCGAACGTCAGGCGGACGGCGAAGTAAAAGTACCCCTTCCACTGGACCCCGAAAAAAGGCCAGAAGTCGGGGTGGATGGGGAGGACTTTGAAGGCGTTGGTGATGTCGGCCTTGGACAGGAGTGATCCGCGGCCGGTGAGGTGGATGAGATTGATGGCGTGGGTGACGGTGGAGTAATGCATTGAAAAGTCGTGACTGGGAATGAGGCTATTGATGCTGGGGGTGGGTGTGTTGTGGGGTGAGGAGAGGTCCACGATGAGGCGCTTCTTCCCAGAGTATTTTCTGGTCGCAACGCCAATGGGGCTAATGCGGAACACCGGGAAGGGAGGTGTTTTGAAGGGCCCCATCATGAACCCCTCCTTGACCTCCTTAGCAATGAGCGTGTCAACTGCCTCGGGGTCGTGCACTGCGGAGAGGAGGTTGTGACAGGTGTGTGAAGTGGTGGGGGTGGCTAGCATGCCGGGGTGGAAGCCGTGAGTGAAGCCGTCGACTAGGAAGTCGACAAACTGGCGATCGGGGTGGTGACGGAGGGCGTGGATGAGGGCTGGGATTTTGACGGGGGTGCTGAGGTGGCGGCCTAGTCACGCGGTGGCCGTGGGGTTGTGTGGGCAGGTGGGGCGGGAGTGGGCTCCTCCACAGAAAGAACAGACGTGGAGGAACCTGCAGGAGGACAGGGGGCAGCCGTCCTGATTGAAATTGTTGCACACCTGGCGCCCAGACTGGTAAAGGACGGGCCGGCCGTGTCTGTCGGTGGCATTGGAGGAGGAGATGTTGGTGTCTGACTTGGGAATGAGGGGTGGGGGGGGAGCTGCAGAGTAGGGGCGAGGGTGTGGGGGTGTGGGGCGAGGGCGGGGGGGTGGCGGTGGTGGGCGGCCGGTGAAAGTGGCACTGGGTTTGGAACGAGGCTTTGGGGCGGCCGTGTCGACGGCCGTGGTGCAGGCAGCGGCGGGGTGGGAGGGGGCGCCGCACAGCAGGCAGGACTGGGCGGTCCGGGACGTGAAGACCCTGCAATAGATCTCCTGGTCCTGGACCCCCCAGTAGGTGCCTAAGTTAAGCTGCTGAAGGCGGGCGGCGGCTTGTGTGGCAAAGAGGACGTGGTAGGCGTAGAACCCCGTGCCGCCGAACCGAATTGCCAACTCGAGGACGAGCGTTATGTAGCTGTCCAATTCGGCCCGGCGGCGGGGGTACAACGCGCAAACCACGTCCCTATAGAGGGAGAAGGCATAAGCAAACTCGGCGGGAGTTAGGTCTCGGGAACGAGAGGGGAGGGGCTGACGGAGCTGGGCGAGGCAACCAGACGGGGTTATGATTTCCCTGTTGCGGAGGGGGTCGGTAATGGAGGGCTGGATAAGCTCCGCCAGGTCGATATACGCACCGTTAAGGATGTGCTGGCGGAGGTTGGTTGGGACCGGGGATGGCCGGTTGACTGAAAGGACGGGTGTGTCTACCGGGGTGACGGTGGCCAAGGTGTAGGTGGGAGCCGAGTGGCCGGAGTGGGAAGGAGCTTGAGGAGCGTGGGTGAAGAGGGAAGAGAGTAGAGAGAAAACTCGGGCTGGGTCATTGGGAGGCGTGGCCTGAGTGGCGAACGCGGGATGTGGCCGGGCGCGGCGACGTGCCGAGCGGCGAGGAGGAGAGGGGGAGTAGTAATGGAGGACCGGATCTTGGGCGGGGGGCGGGTGGCGGTGTGCCGGGCGCTGTGGAGGAGCAGCGCGAGCGGGTGGTGAGGGTGAAAGGGAGTCGGGCTGGTCGTGGCGGTCGTGGCGGTCGTGGCGGTCGCGGCGGCGAGCCGGGCGCTGTGGGGGAGCAGCGCGAGCGGGTGGTGAGGGTGAAAGGGAGTCGGGCTGGTCGGGCTGGTCGTGGTGGACGTGGCGGTCGCGGTGGCGAGCCGGGCCCTGGGGTGGAGCTGCGCGAGCAGGTGGTGAGGGGGAAGGGGAGATGGGATGGTCGTAGTGGACATGGAGGTCCGGGTGGCGTGCTCGTTGCTGAGGAGGAGCCGAGCGAGCCGGTGGTGAGGGGGATGGAGAGGCGTACCGCACGGTGCGACGCCATTGGCGCTGGGGGGGGGGGGTCCGGGGGGGCGAGGCGGGTGAACGGCGAGACCGCCGAGCGGGGGGAGGGGACGAGGGGGGAGGGGGTGTGCGCTGGCGTGGCGGCCGGCGCCGGGGGCGAGCGGGGGGCGGCGCTGAGCCGGAAGCGGCGTGTGGAGCGGGGAGCTCCGCTGAGCCGGAAGCGGCGTGTGGAGCGGGGGCGCGCTGGGCCGAGGATAGCGCGCGTCGGCGTGCGGTGGGGAGGGAAGAGGGCGGGGCACTAGGCACCCGCCGTGTTTGAGAGGGAGGGGGGAAGGCAGAGGGGGGGGGGACGTAGACGTTGGAGGGAGGCGAGGCGGGGGAAACCTGCCGGGGGGGGGAGGCGGGGGGGGAGGGAGACAGAAGGGGCGGGGCACTAGGCACCTGCCGTGCACGAGAGGTAGAAGGGGGAGGCGAGGCGGGGGGAGCCTGCCGGGGGGGGAGGAGGGGGGAGGGGTTGGAAGTGGTTGGGGCACTAGGCACCCGCCCACGAGGGGGGAGGAGGGGAGGAGGGGTGGGAGTGGTTGGGGCGCTAGGCACCCGCCCACGAGGGGGGAGGAGGGGGCGAGGGGAAGGAGTGGTTGGGGCACTAGGCACCCGCCCACGAGGGGGGAGGAGGGGGCGAGGGGAAGGAGTGGTTGGGGCACTAGGCACCCGCCCACGAGGGGGGAGGAGGGGGCGAGGGGAAGGAGTGGTTGGGGCACTAGGCACCCGCCCACGAGGGGGGAGGAGGGGGCGAGGGAAAGGAGTGGTTGGGGCACTAGGCACCCGCCCACGTGCTCGTGGGGGAGGAAGGGGGGCGTTGGAGGCAGGCGATGCGTGCGCCGGTCCACGTGCGAGTGGGGGGCGGGGGGGAATGGATGTGGACCGTGCACGTGTCTGCTGGGATGATGTTGTTGTTGTCGCCGAGGACGCCAGCTGGGCGGCGCCCTCTGGGCGAGCGGCCCGGGTGGGCGGGGCCGCTCGTGACCTTCCCGGACCTGCGGTGCGGCGGTGCGCCAGGTACAGGCGGAATAACGCGGCCTTGCGGTCCGTCTGCTGGAAGGGAATGCCCCCCGCCGCCAGCACCCGGTGCAAGCCGGGGACCGTGATGTCAGAATAAGCGAATTCTGGCCCGCCGGCATCGGGTGCGTGGCGGCGAGAGGCGGTGGAGCGCGACGAGCGCTCAGAGCTGCTGAAACGAGCGGGAGGAGGCGGCGGGAATCGCTCCTGCCCTGGCTGGGCTGGTGGAACTAGCCGCGAGCTACGGCGGCTCCCGGAGTCCGAGGCGGACGGGCCGGTGTCGGGGACGACGCCCTGGCTGCCCGGGGAAGAGAAGAGGTCCTCATCTGAAGCGTGGAGGAAGAGCTCCTGCTGATCCATGGCGGCTGGATAGCGCAGCGGGCAGCGAGTTGTTTTTTTTTTTTTGTTTTGTTTTGTTTTGTTTGTGTTTGTTCTTGATCTTACCGTCTGCTGTGAAGATGAAGGATGGTGAGTAACACTTACGGTGCGATGCAAGACGGACTGATAAGAGTACTGTAGATGAAAGTTTCGAGAGGAGTGCAACAAGTATTAAGCAATACTTCTTTCTTTAGCAACTTAGCGCGGACGTTCTGTCGTTCTTGACCACGAAAGTAGTAGGAACATGGAGCAAAGGCTCGCAGCTGCTTTTAAGCTCGTCTACTGAGGTGATTGTGACGTGAGATTGGCTGGCTGATAATGGACGGCAGGTGTAGGTGATAAGGTGATGACGAGCGGGGAGTTGCCGTGTTAAGCAGAGGGAGGTCTCCACTCCTGAACTTGCGTTGTTATATACAACTGCATAAGTATGTAGTTGTAAGCCTGCCTTTAAATGTCCATTGCCGCATCGACAATACATGGGGCGCTTAAAGTTAAATATCTCCATAACTACAAATGATTTAAAAAAAAAGTTTCTCAAGCATGCATGTCCACAGTATGGTGGAATTTTTGAACTGTGAATGGAGTTTCTAGGTGAAAGTGTTTTTTAAGGTCCCAAAACCCTCCATCCGCCTCCATTCTAAATCTATGAACTTTTAAAGGAGTACAATTCTAAAACTATGCAACATTTCAAAGATTCCTTTTCAGGCAAACATGTCCACAGTAAGATGAACATTTTAAAGTATGAATGAGGTTACTAGGCGTAAGTATGTAGTTGTAAGCCTGCCTTTAAATGTCCATTGCCGCATCGACAATACATTATTAAACATTTCAAAGATTCCTTTCCAGGCAAACATGTCCACAGTAAGATGAACATTTTAAAGTATGAATGGGGTTACTAGCAGTAAGTATATAGGATTAGTAGCCCGTACTCGTTTCCCTTTAAATGTCTATTGCCATTGGGGCGGCCATAGCTGAATGGTTAGTGAGCCCGCCTAGTGAGCCAGAGGCCCTGGTTGCCCCAGGTTCGATTCCAGGCCAGGTCAGCATATGTGTCCATGAAATGAAATTTGTCCCTGAGCAAGACTCTTAAAGGAGACATCCGGGCATTTTCAGTGTTATCTTTAACGTGTTGCTTAGCACTCACCAACATCGAAAGGGTCGCTGCGTTAATCTCATTGAGTCCGTGTCGTCCCGTCTAACGACCCCTTCCGTCGGCATAATGGAGGCGCGACGATAGCCCAAATTCGCCTATTTTAACAAATGCAAAGTCTGTTTTTTTTCTCCTAGTAGTCATTGTGGAGTCTCATGATACCATAACAGGCGCTGAAACTTCCGCTCCACAATGACTACTAGGAGAAAAAAAACAGACTTTGCATTTGTTAAAATAGGCGAATTTGGGCTATCGTCGCGCCTCCATTATGCCGACGGAGGGGGTCGTTAGACGGGACGACACGGACTCAATGAGATTAACGCAGCGACCCTTTCGATGTTGGTGAGTGCTAAGCAACACGTTAAAGATAACACTGAAAATGCCCGGATGTCTCCTTTAACCCCTAATTGCTCACAGGTTCTCATTGGAAACAAGACTGCAAGGACTTTCATGAACGACCTGTTAAAAGGAATTATCCTTATGCCGCTTTGACAATGCATGGGCGCTTAAAGTTAAATATCTCCCAAACTACAAAAGATTTCAAGGAAAAATTCTCAAGCATTTTAAAGTATGAATGGGGTTACTAGCAGTAAGTACTGTATCTGTGCAGACATATTCTAGTCTGTCCCTCCCTATGTGATCCATTGAGAGAGTCTGTTCACGTGGCCTTGGTGAGTGTCGCAGGCAGGCCACCATACAACAGTACATGTTTTATGGAGTACATAATAGCCTGTCGATGTAAACGGGGACTGGTGATGTACAATACTGCTCTATAAATTTAAGACAGGGCTTTTCAAGGTTTAGTACAGTGGCAGAGACTCAAATTATGACCAGAATGGCTGTTTTATGCCCATACAAGGCAAACAGTCATAGGTTACCCCTCCTGCTGCCCATTGTCACTAAACGTTTAAATGTCAGGGAGTTTCATCAAATGGATTTTATCATACGGCTGACATTTGGATGGGAAATGTAAAAGGAGAGGAGTCATTTCAAACAAGTGGAATTGCAAGTTTGAAGTTATTTGTAATTTGGACATTGTGGTATTATCTCTGGACTGTGAAATTGTGGGCAAGAATGAAACTTGGAGAGGTTGTTCTGTTGTCTCTGTGTTCTGTGCAGTGGTGGAAAGTAACTAAGTGTAAAGTTAGTGCATTTACCTGAGTACTGTACTTAAGTACAGGTTTGAGGTACTTTTACTTTACTTGAGTATTTCCAATTTTCTGTACTTTTACTTCTACTCCACTACATCTCAGAGGCAAATATTGTACTTTTAGTCCGTCCACAATTATTTGAAAACTTTAGTTACTAGTTACTTTGTAGATTTTGATTATTATTACATAACATACATTTCGGCCATTTGAAAATAGCCGATCTACAAGCTCAGAATGTGAGCTTGTGGATCTGCTATTTTCAAAAGATTTTTACACATTTTGTACATGTGAAAACTTGTGAAATGGAACATTCTGCATAATGAGTACTTTTACTTTTGTACTTTAAGTATGTTTTGATACCAATATACTTTTGTACTTTTACTCAAGTACATTTTCTAGTCTGGACTTTTACTTGTAACAGATAGAGTACTTCTACATTGCAGTATTGACACTTTTACTTACTGGTAAAAGTAGGTAGGCCTACAGTACTGGTTATGTGTGTTCTGCACACACATTTCGTACAGTGAGTGCAACTCAATGCACTCCACAGAAAGGAAAGAAATAAGCAGTGAGTCAAAGCATATTATCTCCTGTCCTTGGTGCAGATGTGACTTTTTAAAACACAATAAATAGTTAGTTCTGTTTGCTTTTATAAGGCAGCGTTACCTCATTCTTCCTATAATCCTCTCTGACCTCAACCCCTCCTTTCTCTCTCTTCAGTCCCTCGGAACCACGGCCAGAACACCGTCCTGGGGATTGACTTTGATATTGAACTGGGCAACACAGCTGAAGAATCAAAGGACGACCCAGGTAAGCTGCAGCACAATGTATCTGTTGAGTTTTTGATTAAAGTTTGTGATGAGAGATCTTCACCTTCTACTCTCCTCAATATGATTTTTTTTCCTGCCCCATTTCAGTCCACAGATTTCTAATCCTTTTCTCCCAAAGCAGGAATGTTCACTCTTATCTGATCTTCTACTAGTAATATTGCCTGTGTGTGCACTATGCTTTAGCTTATACGACTGTCAGTGGTGGAAAGTAACTGAGTACATTTACTTAAGTACTGTACTTAAGTACAATTTTGAGGTAGTTGTACTTTACTTCAGCCCTATACATTTCGGCCATTCGAAAATAGCCGATCTACAAGCTCACAATGCGGCGCGACGCATTGTGAGCTTGTAGATCTGCTATTTTCAAAGCATTTTTATACATTTTATATATTTGAAAACATGATAAATGGGACATTCTGCACAATGAGTACTTTCTACTTTTGATACTTTAAAGGTGTAGTGAAATGAAAAATATGTTTTTCACACTTTTAGAGCATATCCGTGGTCATCATATGGGCACACCTAACAATAGATGCCCCAAAAAATGAAAAAAAACAATTTTTGTGTATTTTTATATCTAAAGCCCCTAAAAAGCCAATCTTAATTACTTCCTGTAAACGAAAACGTGCTGCGTGATGACATCAGACAGCCTTCATGAATATAAAACAATCTTGATTACGTGCACCTGTTTGATTCCCATAGCTGCACGTTCTTCAAACACAGCTGATTTTAATTACAGAGATACTCCGTTTTGAATCTCATTGAAGATGAGTGTATTACTCATTTTAAACTTCATCTGCACACTAAAATATGTATCTGAAAACATTATAGGTTAGAACTAAGCCAGGTAGTAGCAAACGCGCTTCACTGGCCGTCTCTCTCTCACTTGTAAACAAACACTAGCCGTGTTGCCCACGGCTGAAGTGATTGAGATCCAACGTCCCATAGCCTGAAGGGATGGGACCTTCTGATTGGTTTAGAGTCGTTGAGCCGGCGTTTCAGGCTGAACCTTCAAAATAAAATGACCGAAAATGTCACTTCAGTGCGTCTTTAAGTACATTTTGATACTAATGCTTTTGTACTTTTACTCTAGTAAAATTGTAATTCCAGACTTTTACTTGTAGCACAGAGTACTTCTACATTGCAGTATTGATACTTTTACTTAAAGGTAGGGTAAGTGATATTTTTTGGTAATAGTTAAGTTAAAGTACTATATTCTGATAGTAATTATTGTTACAGAGCGTTTGTTCGGTCACAAGGGTCTCTCCAGCTCTTTAGTAAACAGAATATAGCACATTTTCAGGTAGGTGACAACATTTAAGTCAATCACAAGAGAGCACTGAAAATGCATTGTCTGTTTAATAAAGAGCTGGAGAGACATAGACTCATTTTACTGAACAAACACTTTATAGCAATGAGTATTATCAGAATATTAACACTTATTTTAACCAAAGTAAATCACTCACCCTACCTTTAAGTAAAACAATGGAGTACTTTTTCCACCACTGACGACTGTTTTTCATTTGATTCGGGTTTTTTTTATGTTGTTGCACTACATGTATGTTGGACTGGAGAAGAGCATCATCTAATGCCTAATATTTCAATGTACAAGCCAGCCAATTTTGCTCAAAACGAATTGTTCAATCACATCAATGTGCTACATTTCTTATTAGACTATGCATCTCTCTATTGCTGTTTGCTTGACTTTTGTGCCTCACCATCTCCATGTTCCATTCCAAAGAAACATACATCACATTCTCATCCTCCCCACAGTATGGGCTCAATATCACATTCTCCTTCTTCTCTCCAGTAATGTAATACAGTCCAGCAGGGTGTTTCAGCACAACCTTGCACCACAAATCGACGGCTGTTTTTACACTCCCTCCAAGCATTTTTATTCAGGGAACGCATCTGTGTAATTTTAAGATGTCTTTGGCTATTCAAAAATAGCAGATCTACAAGCTCATAGCACAGCACCGAGTGCTACGCTATGAGCTTGTAGATCTGCTATTTTAGAAAAATCGTGACATTTTTGAAAAATCTTTGAATATAATTTTTTTACTCCAACATTTTTAACTCCAATCTTTGCTTCTGGGTTTCCCTGGAACAAAATATTGAAAACATACATATATTCCAAGATTAGCAAAAAGTTTAACGATTTTTCAAAAATAGCAGATCTACAAGCTCATAGTGCGGCACTCGGTGCCGCGCTATGAGCTTGTATATCTGCTATTTTTTAATAGCCAAAGAAATCTGAAAATGACACATGCGTCCCGGTCGTAATTTGGTTAATGCGAGAATTTCAAAACACTTAAGTCAAAGATTATCCCCATAACAGCCCCCGGCTCTGAGAGTGTTAAATTGGACAGACACATTTTTTCACTCTCAGAAATGTACACAGTGCAATGACAAATATCCCAACAATAACTAATGAGTCACTCCGGATTTTGCAGTGTACCTGCTTACAGATGACAGGGCTCAGATATCAAATAGTGACAGATGAGTTGCTGAGGTGAACCTGACAAACAGTTGCCGCAGTCCTGCGGAAAGCAGCCGAAGGAAGGAAGGAGATGATAGTGACCAGGTGTGTTTTGATAGGCGTGCCATCGGCGTTGAGGCGCTGCCAGATGACATCTGGCTGATTCCATTTTAAAACGATGGCCCACAGCCCAGAGTGCTCTGTCAAAGACTTTTTCACACTTTTCACTTTAAGATGATTGCTAGAGTGACTGCTTGGATGATTAATTGATTCATTTGGAAGTAGATTACTGTGCCGATCGTGAGTTGCATAGCCATCGGGACATTCAGTATGATAACCACGACATCAACAAACAAAGTCTGTCTGTGGGTTATATAAATATTGAAAAAAATGTAAAGTATTAACAAGTGCTTTTGACTAAATAATTTATAAATACATTGGATCCATTGGAACCCAGCTTCTTTTCCATTTTCTGAAAAGTAACATTTTGTTTTTTGTACAGACATACAAGTTTTCCATCTGACAGCGAATCAGAGACAATAAGGAAGAGCAATGTCTAGTTTGTACCAGGAAACAGACAGCTGCAGTATGTGTAGACCTTTGCGATTTACTGATGCCAGTGATACACAATTGAAATTGCCTAATGATTTGGCTTTGTGCTTATTTTGGCTCATACTGTAGTGTGTCATTGGCTATGAGGTATCATGAGAGGCGGTATTTTCATTGGCTTAGAAAATGAACTGTGAAGTGTTTTGCACAAACCGATTTCAGGAGCACAATGATGGATGCTATTCTCATATCCATAACCAATCTGTACAGAGATTATGCGTATAGAAGAAGCACTTGTTTTTTTGCTCATGTCCCCCAACTATTATCAAACTGTCATCAAGGCAGTGCTGCCAGGAATGAAATAATTATTCGTACTAGATTATTATTCACTGTCATCACTGGATTGTACTTTGCTGTGGTTTGTGGCATTTATGCAAACTGTGGCTGGAGGGGGATAATTGCACACATTCATACAGACGCTTGCACACGCGCACACACACACACACACACGCACACGCACACACACACACACACACACACACACACACACACACACACACACACACACACACACACACACACACACACACACACACACACACAGTACAGCAACAAAAACTGACAGAGATTTATTTGTATTATGTATCAGTACATCATCCCATTGATCTATTACTATGTCAGAAGTTATAAACATCAGTCATTTAACTGATTCCCCTTGCTGAAAGGCACTTTGGCATGCCAGATAGCTGCAGAGGTGATTGAACTAGGAATGCTTCTATAATGGGATAGTCAACCCAGATTTGTACTCAACAGAGAAAACATGCTCTTTGAGCAATAGGTATTTTTTTCAATGCGGTATGTTTGAGCCAACATGCTATTGTGGAACCAATTTTCAAGCGGTTTGGTTTGTTATAAATGCATCTATGGATGAACTATGTGTTGGCTCAGCTCACTGGAAAGGCTCTGCTACACTAAATTGGACAGAGCCTTAATTAGTCTTGTGTAGCCGGACCATCAGAGATCTCCGATACCTCTGGGGAAATCTAAATTCAATGAATGGGCTTGGACACCGGAGAAAACCACCAGGCTGTTCGAGGACAATGCCTTATTTATTATCTAACTATGTATGTCAATATGGCTGCCGTGAAAAAGGTAAATTGTGAATTCCTCTAAATGTGCATTTTACGTTTTTACATTTTTGGCCTTTAGTTTATCTGCTTATCTGGAGTGACTGAAAAATAGGAACAAGCTAAGAATAAGCTTCCAAAGTCACCAACGTTAAAAGCAAACATTACTACCAAGTGCAGGGCTCTGAGCCATTGGACCAGACAATATTCTTGTCAACTTTGCATGATTATGCAAGACAGTGAAATTATCAGGACACTATAAAGGGGGTTGGAAGGACTTTATCACGTTGTGTCAACATGCATCGTAAATGCCTTTTCATGTTCAGTAAGGGGGAGCTTCAAAAGCTCTCTTGTTCCCAGCAGAGTACCAGGCCCCCAGCAAGGCCATGCTGTGTGACGGCATCACCTGGAAATAGCAGGGCTGTCACGTTAAGGACATTTTACTTGACGATGAATTGTCACACAAGTAATTGCAATTCCGATTTAATTGTGTTTTTGGCATTGAACTTTGGAACAAATGAAATTTCTGTTTGGCTTAATTTTAGGCTTCGTAATGAAGAAATGACTGAAATTTATACTTTCAAAATGTATGAACATCTGAGGGAAAAGTGTGTCTTATTTTCCAATCATTGTCTTTCTTCACACTCAAACATTTATACAGTCTGTACCTTGTGCCTTTTACTTCCGTTACTTTTCAGGAAATGGAAGGAAAAAAAGACTGTGTTCCAATGCACCTAATGTAGTTATTTAGTCACAAGCTCTTGTTTTTTGTTTTGTTTTATAAATTGGTTAAATGTTTATAATATATCCCTATTTTGTAGCTTGTCATTACAGGTGAAATATTTTAAAGATTTTCTAAATCTTTAGTTTTTTCAGAAATAGCTCAAATACTGTAGATAATCTATAAACTTACAAAGTGCTTCATCGCGACACATTGTGAGCTTGTAGATCAGCTATTGTTGCTGCTTTTGCACGATACAAAGTTAAATCTGGTCATCACATCAAATTGGCTGGCTGGCCGGTGGACCATGGCCACATCACTATGACTCAGACATAACCATAAACAAACCTGATACGCCCATATATAGGCATATATTGAGATCCGGTTGTCCAGAGCCACCGATCCGACCGCTATGCACATATATGGCCATGCGCATACATGTCGGTCTGTCCCAGTCGTTCGGATATAAGGTTGTTCAGAATTGCCGATCCGACCGATATGATGGGCATATACTGATAACATCAGGGATCTCCATATATGGGCATACAAGGGACAAGGACTGACAGATACAGAGATCTCCATATATGGGCATAAAAGGTACACAGACAGACATAGACGCCGATACCATGGGGGCGTCGGGGCCTTAGCCCCCACCCGCAATTGATCAGCCCCCTCATCAATGTCAAATGTCGGGCTCAAATTCATTACCATTACCATTATTATAGCACGGCACAGCTCTGAAAGTGCAAATGTGTGCCCGCGAGAGAGCCGCAACTCGCTGTTAACACCTAGAACAATAGCCCAGACAGAGTGCTAAAGGTTCAGCGGGTTATTATTTTCCACCACGGAGTACTGTACTCCTGCGGGTGTCAGGCTCTCTCCCCCTAGAACGCTGGTCGCGAGGCGTGCACACCCATGTGCACTCTGTGAAGGCACTCTGTGAAGGCACTCTGTGGCGGCACAGAGTGAAGGCACAGTCAACGAGAGAGAGGGAGCAAGATGGTTCCTCCACAATTAAAATAGACAAAAAGATATTAACCCCCACTGGCGGGGCCAGTGGAGGTCAAGTTCAGCCCCCATGGCCACGCACAAAAACCGGCGCCCCTGCAGACAGACGTGTACAACTGGTACTTTGACAAGGCCCCTGACACTATGACTCAGCGAACCTCTAGTTAATATTAAAAAAAGAGGTAGCACTTTACAATAATGACCCGTTATAAAGCATTTACAAACGTTTATAAGTAGTTTGTAGACTATTAACAAATCATTAACAACCTGTTTGTTGACATTCGTAAATGATTACTAAAACCTTTATAACTACAGTTACAAATCATTTGTAAAGTATTAGTAAGTAGTGAACTATTCATGAATAAGCCATTTATATACATCTGTAAAATATTATTAAATCATTTGTAACGACCCATTCTAAAGCATTTATAAACGTTTATAAGCAGTTTGTAGACTATTAACAAATCATTAACAACCTGTTTATTGACATTCGTAAATGATTACTAAAACCTTTATAACTACGGTTACAAATCATCTATAAAGGTATTAGTAACTATTCATGAATAAGCCATGTATAATACATCTGTAAATGATTATTAAATCATTTGTAACTGATGTTACATAATATATACAAGCTATTGGTAGCTTGTTCATGTTTAACATATGCTTTGTTAAACATTCCTAAAGTATCTATAAATCCTTATTACATGTTATTATGTGCCCTATAGTAAAGTGAAGACCGTTCATCATTTACAACTGTCTGTTAATGTGTTTGTTCATGTTTAACATGCTTTGTAAAACATTCCTAAAATATCTATAAATCCTTTGTACATGTTATTATGTGCCCTACAGTAAAGTGAAGACAGTTCATCATTTATGACTGTCTGTTAATGTGGACTTTCTCTTTACCTGTTGCAAACTACCTGGCTTTCATGAATGCAGACACCAAACAATTACTAGAATTATCATTCATGTTAAGCAAATGATGCGTAAGACATTCGTAAAGAGTATGTAAACCATTTGTGGTGTTAGGGACCAAAAAAGTCACTACAAAGTACTATCAATCAACTCTAAATTGCCTGAAACGTACTCCTAACAGGTTTTTGGGGGGACGATTTTGGCCTCCACACTTAGTGATTATTTCGGATTTAACTTTCGTTTCGGTGGTGACCAACTTTCGTTTCGGTAGTTTGATTACAAAATGTAAGTTGTGTAAAAAATAATCTGACTATACTAAGTTGTTATTTGTTTGTTTAAGTCAGGCTATACTCTACTCAGAGTCATAAGTTTACAAAATGTACTACAGTACAGTGAACGTCTGTGCGGTTTGTCTTCATCACTGAAAATAACGTACATGTAAACTGATGTCATGTGCAGTTGGGGTGAAGAAACACAACCATTTCACTCCTAATAATACCTATTTGATTTGACATCCTGACTTGCTGCTGTAGCTGAGGCTTGAACCTGTTACCTGCGGCTCACTAGTCAGTGACTCTATCCATTCACCTACAGCTGTTTCCTTGGAATCTGTGGTTCTGAAACGTTTTGTTGTCAACCCCCCAAATTGACATGTATTTGGGCAGTGGACCCCAATGTGAAAAGATGTAGTGTCAGGGCCCCCCATGAAAAAGATTTATATTTATGCTGTAACACATTTTTTTAAAGTTATTTGTCTTGTTTGTTGTTCAAGTCAAAGCACCAGGAAGGCTGTACTTGTCAGCCATCTGTTAGCTCAATGGGTTGAGACGCAGTATTCATGATCCAGAGGCCATGAGTTCAAATCCCATTGATGTATTTCCTATGATTCTTTCCTTTGCAGACTGGCTTCAAGAAGATCAACTGAAAACTACCAGGAAGGCTATATTTGTCATCCAACTGTTAGCTCAATGGGTTGAGACGCAGTATACATGATCCAGAGGCCATGAGTTCAAATCCCATTGATGTCTTTCCTATGATTCTTTCCTTTGCAGACTGGCTTCCAGAAGATCAACTGAAAACTACCAGGAAGGCTGTACTTGTCAGCCATCTGTTAGCTCAATGGGTTGAGACGCAGTATTCATGATCCAGAGGCCATGAGTTCAAATCCCATTGATGTCTTTCCTATGATTCTTTCCTTTGCAGACTGGCTTCCAGAAGATCAACTGAAAAGTACCAGGAAGGCTGTACTTGTCAGCCATCTGTTAGCTCAATGGGTTGAGACGCAGTATACATGATCCAGAGGCCATGAGTTCAAATCCCACTGGTGTCTTTACTGTGATGCTTTCCTTTGCAGACTAACTTCTAGAAAAACAAGTTAAAACCACCAGGAAACCTGTAACTCTCAGCCAACAGCTTAGCTCAACTGGTAGAGCGTCTGTCCAATAACATGACTTGACTTGAGTGGGTTCGATTCCCACTCGAGTCAAGTGTCCCCGGTAACTTGAGGCAACGGATAAATTGACTGATATCCTTAGTGATGCTTCCCTTTGCAGACTAACTTCTAGAAAAACAAGTTAAAACCACCAGGAAACCTGTAACTCTCAGCCAACAGCTTAGCTCAACTGGTAGAGCGTCTGTCCAATAACATGACTTGACTTGACTTGAGTGGGTTCGATTCCCACTCGAGGCAAGTGTCGCCGGTAACTTGGGGCAATGGTTACCGGGGACACTTGACTCGAGTGGGAATCGAACCCACTCAAGTCAAGTCAAGTCAAGTCATGTTATTGGACAGACGCTCTACCAGTTAAGCTATGCTGTTGGCTGAGAGTTACAGGTTTCAACTTGTTTTTCTAGAAGTTAGTCTGCAAAGGGAAGCATCACTAAGGATATCAGTCAATTTATCCGTTGCCCCAAGTTACCGGGGACACTTGACTCGAGTGGGAATCGAACCCACTCAATTCAAGTCATGTTATTGGACAGACGCTCTACCAGTTGAGCTATGCTGTTGGCTGAGAGTTACAGGTTTTCTGGTGGTTTTAACTTGTTTTTCTAGAAGTTAGTCTGCAAAGGGAAGCATCACAGTAAAGACACCAGCGGGATTTGAACTCATGGCCTCTGGATCATGTATACTGCGTCTCAACCCATTGAGTTAACAGATGGCTGACAAGTACAGCCTTCCTGGTAGTTTTCAGTTGATCTTCTGAAAGCCAGTCTGCAAAGGAAAGAATCATAGGAAAGACATCAATGGGATTTGAACTCATGGCCTCTCGATCATGAATACTGCGTCTCAACCCATTGAGCTAACAGATGGCTGACAAGTACAGCCTTCCTGGTAGTTTTCAGTTGATCTTCTGGAAGCCAGTCTGCAAAGGAAAGAATCATAGGAAAGACATTGATGGGATTTGAACTCATGGCCTCTGGATCATGAATACTGCGTCTCAACCCATTGAGCTAACAGATGGCTGACAAGTACAGCCTTCCTGGTAGTTGTCAGTTGATCTTCTGGAAGCCAGTCTGCAAAGGAAAGAATCATAGGAAAGACATCAATGGGATTTGAACTCATGGCCTCTGGATCATGTATACTGCGTCTCAACCCATTGAGCTAACAGTTGGATGACAAATATAGCCTTCCTGGTAGTTTTCAGTTGATCTTCTGGAAGCCAGTCTGCAAAGGAAAGAATCATAGGAAATACATCAATGGGATTTGAACTCATGGCCTCTGGATCATGAATACTGCGTCTCAACCCATTGAGCTAACAGATGGCTGACAAGTACAGCCTTCCTGGTGCTTTGACTTGAACAACAAACAAGACAAATAACTTTAAAAAAAAATGTGTTACAGCATAAATATAAATCTTTTTCATGGGGGGCCCTGACACTACATCTTTTCACATTGGGGTCCACTGCCCAAATACATGTCAATTTGAGGGGTTGACAACAAAACGTTTCAGAACCGCATATTCCAAGGAAACAGCTGTAGGTGAATGGATAGAGTCACTGACTAGTGAGCCGCAGGTAACAGGTTCAAGCCTCAGCTACAGCAGCAAGTCAGGATGTCAAATCAAATAGGTATTATTAGGAGTGAAATGGTTGTGTTTCTTCACCCCAACTGCACATGACATCAGTTTACATGTACGTTATTTTCAGTGATGAAGACAAACCGCACAGACGTTCACTGTACTTTAGTACATTTTGTAAACTTATGACTCTGAGTAGAGTATAGCCTGACTTAAACAAACAAATAACAACTTAGTATAGTCAGATTATTTTTTACACAACTTACATTTTGTAATCAAACTACCGAAACGAAAGTTGGTCACCACCGAAACGAAAGTTAAATCCGAAATAATCACTAAGTGTGGAGGCCAAAATCGTCCCCCCAAAAACCTGTTAGGAGTACGTTTCAGGCAATTTAGAGTTGATTGGTAGTACTTTGTTGTGACTTTTTTGGTCCCTAACACCACAAATGGTTTACATACTCTTTACGAATGTCTTACGCATCATTTGCTTAACATGAATGATAATTCTAGTAATTGTTTGGTGTCTGCATTCATGAAAGCCAGGTAGTTTGCAACAGGTAAGGAGAAAGTCCACATTAACAGACAGTCATAAATGATGAACTGTCTTCACTTTACTGTAGGGCACATAATAACATGTACAAAGGATTTATAGATATTTTAGGAATGTTTTACAAAGCATGTTAAACATGAACAAACACATTAACAGACAGTTGTAAATGATGAACTGTCTTCACTTTACTATAGGGCACATAATAACATGTACTAAGGATTTATAGATACTTTAGGAATGTTTAACAAAGCATATGTTAAACATGAACAAGCTACCAATAGCTTGTATATATTATGTAACATCAGTTACAAATGATTTAATAATCATTTACAGATGTATTATACATGGCTTATTCATGAATAGTTACTAATACCTTTATAGATGATTTGTAACCGTAGTTATAAAGGTTTTAGTAATCATTTACGAATGTCAATAAACAGGTTGTTAATGATTTGTTAATAGTCTACAAACTGCTTATAAACGTTTATAAATGCTTTAGAATGGGTCGTTACAAATGATTTAATAATCTTTTACAGATGTATATAAATGGCTTATTCATGAATAGTTCACTACTTACTAATACTTTACAAATGATTTGTAACTGTAGTTATAAAGGTTTTAGTAATCATTTACGAATGTCAACAAACAGGTTGTTAATGATTTGTTAATAGTTTACAAACTACTTATAAACGTTTATAAATGCTTTTTAACGGGTCATTATTGTAAAGTGCTAACAAAAAAGAAATATAGAGATACCAAGTTTCTGCCCGCAATGCCTTGAATGCCTCAGAGTATATTGAATGCATAATTCATCTTCTTTCTCCACCTACATTTGACATGCTTTTTCTTATTTTCAGACCCAAAAATATATATAAAAACTGTTTGTTTTTCACTGTGTACAGAGGCTGGGTATTTGAGCTGCTCATTTGACCATGGTCTTTGTGGCTGGATCAGGGACAAAGATGGTGACCTGCACTGGGAGACAACTGCAGACCCATCAGGTAATTGACATCAATTCACCCACAGAGCCAGACTAATGTATCCTTTTGGCTAATATATTGACTATTGTATTGTTGTACTTTTTTGTTCCGACTTCTTTTTTTTTTTTTTTTTTTAAATAGCAGATCTACAAGCTCACAACACGGTCACATCACAATGCGATGAGTTGTTAGCTTGTAGATCAAATTGATTACAAGATTCTGCACTCTCTTTTTGAAATACGAAATTGCTCAAAACATCAATAATCGGTGGTCTGAATCGGCGTTGGATCCAAAAATCGGGCATTGGTCAGCCTCTATATATTATTTTGTTATTTACTGTGCCATGCTTATCCAGAGGTCTTACAATGTGCATATAGACAGTTTAGGGGTTACAGCATTTTGCTCAAGGACATAAAACACTGGCTGCAGATTATCGCAGGAATTGACCCTGCGGCTATCTGAGAACAGGAGTCCACAGTGTTCACTCCCTGTGTGTCTGTTGTTTTTGACTTGTTTGTAGTGATTTCTCAGTCTTCTCTACGGAATTTTAGCACAAACACACACTGCAAACGCAAACATGCACGTGTACCCACACACACACGCGCACACACGCACGCATGCGCGCCGCACGCGCACGCACGCACACACACACACACACACACACACACACACGCACACGCACGCGCACGCACCATAATCTGTAAAGAAAGACACATTCATTATTCTGCCTTTGCTCCACTCAATTACGGGTCAAGATGAAAATGTGCGCTTACACAGCCTTTCCTCTCCTTCGAGATGAGTGCTTTTGCTCTAGAAACTCATGCAGATGAGCATCCATCTGTGACACCTGTGGCTTACTTTAATGGGAGCAAGACACTGACTGTTTTACATGGAGCCCTGATGAGAAAATGTGATGAATTCTGTCCCCATGAGGACTAGATGACAGCCCTATAATATATAAAAGAACAAGAAGGCACTCAGTAGTAGAGCACAGACCTCTGGCAAAGCAGCATCATGTATTCTGAAATTTCTGTATAATCTTACAGACACAAATGTACAAAAATGTCATGTTTGTAGCCAAATCTCTTAAAGTACCGGCTGGATTTCCATCCTAAGAGTGTGACCCCTACTGATTTCAGTGACCCAGTGCCTTTTCCTCTAGCACACACATTGTACTCCTAAACAATATATCTTGAAAACTGTCTGGATTGCCATGAGGATTTCCACATAACCATTATAGAGACAAACTTACACAAAAGCAGCTCAACTGGTGAGGTAAATCACTTTGCAGGAGTAACATATTTCTTGCCGCATGAGATTTATCTAAGTAGAGAGCTCAAAGGCACAAACAAAATTAAATGCAGATAGGCATTTTTGCTATCCGTAATTCACATTCCATGCAGAAAAAGAAAAGGTGAAGAAAAAGAAAACAGGTGCTGTAGAATGTTATCATGTACTGATGAGGTCAGCAAATGTGCAGCTTACAGTACATACTCTAGCTAAATACTGTGCATATCATCATCATCATATCATGCAAGTAGGCTAACAGCCATAACTTTATTTGCATTATAAAATAGAAATGTAGATGTGCTTGAATTAAAAAATACTATGCATGTTTTGATATCACAAAATGGTAGTAGTAGTAGGAGAAGGAGTAGTAGTATTTGGCTGTATTTTGACATTTTATGTAGCCATATCGCAAAAGTACTGGCTTGTTTGCCTTGGAAATTTGCTATGCACCTTCATGATCCCCTACTGATGTTGGTGACCCAATGGCCTTTCCTCTAGTGCACACATTTTACTCCCAAACAAGATATCTTGGAAACAACTGTAAGGGTGAAACTTTCTGAGCACTTTCAGGCTTCCCAGGGGGTGTACTGTACAGATTTTGGTGACCCAGTGGCCTTTGCTCTAGTGCCACCTTTAGGCGAAAATGTCCAATTGCATAAATAATGCATAAATGCATAAATATCAAGTCAGGTTTAGTCTTCCTTATTTCATACTATCGTGCAGTAGCATTACAAGAGCAAACCTCACTCCGGCGGTCACGTAAAGTACAAATAAGGATAAATTAACAACACATCGAGTTGAAATTATCCTTGTTTAAGTGAAATAGGAGATGTTGCGTGCATAGGAGATGTAGCGCATACCATCACAGTGAATGTAGACAAGTGATGGATTATTGACAAAATGTGAGTGAAATTCAACATATTTATTTTTGTTGTGTCCGCCAGGAGGCCAGAGACTATGTTTTCGCCCCTGTCCCACTAGGCTAAGGAAGAAGTATCACCCTAGATTTGTCAAATCAGTCTCATGGTGGCGCTATGACAGGCTGATTCATGTTTTGTCCTATAACTCTTGAACTCTGATCTTCAAATCATACAATCAAAAATCCTTTTCCCATGGATTCCTTGGATCATTATGCAACTCTCCAAATAGGACACGCCCATTCTACCTCACAAGATTTTCCGCCATGTTGTTGTTTTTTTGCAAAACACACTTTTTGCTACTACTCCTACCCATTTTGTCCAAACGTCACCCAATTTTGTAGTCATGTGATCAAGATGTATCTGTCAGATTATTCATATTCCTTTCCCATTGACTATGATTGGTTTTCCAAGTTTGCGGGAGGCTGCTACATGTATTTATCTCATTGAGCTCTAGATATTCAATTGCAAGAAATTCTGTTATAGGGTCCTGGCTACATTTTTTTTGTGGTATTTAATTACAGTTCTTGTTCTTAATCAATAGGGATGGCAGCGAATCATGTTTTAATGTTTCAGACTGATAAGGGAACATGATAGAATTGGGGATGTGTTGAACTAAAATTAAAACATTTCAATTGACTCCCAAATCGTAGCTCACATGTTAAGTATACCTTATTGGCTATAATTGGCCTCCAGTTATGTACTGTAAGAGGGGCATATTTTACATAATGTTGCATCATCCTATCAACCCCATATTTCAATCACATGTTGAGGGGCATCTACTAACTACTGAAATGCGGAGAAAAAAGCAATTATATTTAGAACCACATGGGGGTGTTACAAATGTGACAAATGTCACTGTTTGTTGCAGGTTTTATTTCTTGCCAACAATCTTCATCAAATTAAGTACACATAATCTCAGGAGTCATGTTACAATGTGTCAAACAGCAAACATTCCATTTAGAAAGAGCTACCGCCCCGCCCCCGTCCATTGAGTTCAATGGACAGGTGGCGCCAACTTGGGAGGTTTTCAGCTATTACTTTCAATGGTGTGACGTCACATTCTCTTTCTAGATTATGTTTTCCTGTAATTGGCTTCTAAAATGAATGGCAGAGGCCTATTTCTTACAAACCAGCCTGTTTGTAAAGGAAATAGGTTGGGTTTCGACAGATGTCATAGACGACTGACGTCTATGAGGAATGACTTAGGCAAGGTTTCAGCTAGATCCAAATTCAATTGACTTCCATGAATTAAAATATTATTATAAAATAATATTCTGACAGAGCCACACAGTGGTCACATTACTTTGTCCAGCAAAGTATCCATAATAATCTTTTTCACAGATGGATAACACGCACGCACGCACACATGCACGCACGCACGCACGCACGCACGCACGCACACACACACACACACACACACACACACACACACACACACACACACACACACACACACACACACACACACACACACACACACACACACACACACACACACACACACACACACACACACACACAGAGAGCTAATTTGATTCCCATCTTCATTTAGAGCAAAATTCAGAGGCATACATCAGCTTTTAGCCTGAAGCAATATTACCATTACCATAATTATTACTGTTCCACTATAACCATCAAATACATTTATTAATAATGAATATCAAATTGCCCAAGGCATGCATTATTCATGTGAGTGAAATATGACAAGTTACTGTAGATTTGGAAGTGAAAAATGAAAGGTGGACACGCTATGACATAAATATTTCAATTCAAACTTGATTATGGACTCATAGTACAGAAAACAACACAGCGTACACAACCTATACAACCAGAAAACTGCCAGGCCAGGTAGCTTTTTGTGGGCCAGCAAAGTTGAACAAATTGCAACATGGTGGAAAACCTGTCAGGTGGAAATGGGCGGAGCTTATTTGGGGGGTTGCATGATAATCCAAGGAATCCAAGGGGAAAAGATGTTTTAATGTATGACCTACGGTTCAAGAGCTATAGGGCAAAACGTGAATCTGACTATTATAGCGCCACCATGAGGCCTATTTGAAAAACGGCAATCGGATGCTGCGTTTATGATATGCATTTTGTTCAAAATCAGCCACTCCTGCAAACTTTGGAAGCCAATCTTAGCCAATCGGGATGGAATATGAGAAATTTGATTCTCTTGATCACATGACCATAGAGATAATGTGTACCGATTTGCGTGAGGTTTGGCCAAAATCTGTAGGAGTAATATAAAAACATGTTTTGCAAACATTGGCTGCCTGATGGCGCAAATGTTAAAGATTTGAGACGAAAAAACAAAACAAAAACAGGATGGAATGTCCTTTCATTTGAACCTAGTGTTTTGTACTTTCCTCTACAGGTGGGCGGTATCTCACCATCCCTGAGGTGGGCAACAAGAGGAGCGGACGGGGGGCGAGGCTGGTCCTCCCACTGACCCCGCCCTGGAATGATGGCAACCTTTGTCTGTCGTTTCGCCACAAGATGGCGGGGCACCACGTGGGCATGCTGCAGGTGTTTGTGAAGAAGGGACAGCAGTACAGCCCAGCAGTCTGGGGCAGGACGGGGGGCAATGGTTGGCGGCATACCCAAATTACACTATGGGGCACAGGCCTGGAGAGTGTAAGTATTACAATAATATCATCCATCCATCCATCTAAATGATCTATATAGTGTATTGCTGACATTGATTTGAAATAATAACACAAATCCTCAACAACCCTGCATTGCTTTTTCCAGGTGATCCTGAAGGGGGAGCGTGGGCGAGGCAGGAGCGGGGAGATGGCTGTAGATGACATCACCCTGAGGAAAGGCACCTGCACAGAGGACCACAATCTGAGGAGACTTTGATAGACAGATAAAGATGGCAGAAAGAAGTAACACAAACAGGCGGGAGAAATATCTCATGGAGACCAGACTCTTTCATTCTGGCACACCAGTGCTCTGCCCTGGATTGTTGATGATTCTCCCACCAGTCCTTCGACCTAACCACCCTGTTGTGAACAACCCCATCTGGAGCACAGTACGTCTCCCCAATGTCCATGAATAAAGACTGAATCAATTATTATGGGGGTGAGGGGGCACCCTTGCTACATACTCCATTCCCCTTATAATCCCCTCTTACTCCATCGCCTCCATCTTCAGACACATGCATGGACTTAACATGGAGATTTTCATGACCTATCACAGCCCAGCCCTGCCCAGCCCAGCCCAGCCACACCACACCGCTAAGAAGCCTATATCCACTTTATTTCCTCCTGGGGAGAGCATCCTTATTTCACAGAGGGCATCTCCTTAGCCTTGGTTTAACCTTTTAATCACGAGCCACTGCTGCTTCTTTTTTTTTATTTGTTAGACATCAAAGAGTATTTCCAAGGTTGCTGGACTTTTCCTCTAAACAAAGTATCAGAGGAGTGATTCATTGGTAAGTCTGATTTGAACCCAATGTGCAAAACCAAAACGCACTGCCATAATTTAGCCTTTGAAAATCTCCAGTTGAGATTATCCCTGGCTTTTTTACTAAGCAGATTCTCAGTCCATTACACCAAATGATTACAATGCAGTAGTTCTGAATTCCAATTCTGGGGTACAGGACTACTGTTCACTTTCTGTTCTAGTTGCAATCACTAAATTATTCTCTGATACTGTGGCTGGAATGAAAACCATGAGTACAGTATTCTGGGTCACAAGAATCGGAGTTGAGAACCACAGTATACCATGGTAGATTGTGCATATTTTTATCCATTGCAAAATGGATAAAAAATATTTGGCTGATGCAGCGAGATATGCTTGGTGAAAGAGGTTACAAAAATACTCTACCTTGACCTCTTATTTAAGGTTCTCCAAGTTGTTTGATCACCACAATCAATTTTCAAATACTTGAAATGTGTCAGACAGAATCAGTGTGTGAAATCTGACACTTACAAATCTACCATTGCTTTCTGTTCTACAGTTTGTGCTTTGTTTTATCAAGTGCCGTTTGTTATACAGAAGACAATATTAACACATTTGTAGGCTTTCACAAATTGTATTATTGTAAATGTAGTCGTGTGTACATATTCTAGAATATCTATGATCATAATATGCTGTGTGGTTTATACATTATGTAAATTCATCCGAATATTAATTGGAGTAAAAAGAAAAGGTATTTTACTTTTAAATTAATGATCACATACTCAAATGGAAACCTTGTGCCGTACAAGGCTGTGTTTACAGTGCATAAATTGTCAGTTTTTTGTTCATGTGTTATGGTCAAATCTGTCTGTACATTGCAAAGCACATAGTTGCATATGGTATGTTATTACAATGAAGGGCCTCAGTTTTTGAAATAACTGTATGCATGGATGCTTTCACCAAATTCAGATTCAGTCGCAATGTAAATAAAAATAAATTTGACTGATATGTATTTGACATAAAGCATGTGTATTTATTTCCAATGACTAAAATCCAATTAGCTGTCACGCGCAACATTTCAGGCCAGTAACTACAGTATCATACTACTTGATGAAGGTTGCATTTGATATTTTAATTCACTGTCTTTACCGGACAAGCTCAACAGCAATTACATAAACACAAAAGTATGTTATTGTTGTATTACTTCAAACGAGTGCAGGACATATAAGGATTGTCTATTTTGCAAATAGTCAGTTTCAATGTGGTAAAGAATTATGTTCTAAAGAAAGACCATGCAGTATTTAACAAATGAGGGAGGAGGATACTGGAAGGTGTCAGGGAGCAGAACCTGTCAGCATTGATCACCTTCATTGACTTCCAAAAGGTTTTTGACACCATACACCGGGGGAAACTCATAAACATTTTGATGTGTAGTCTGTATACATTATTTAGTGGCATCTCTCATCTATCGATAAATGCACGGAGTCTGGTGTGTGTGTGTGTGTGTGTGTGTGTGTGTGTGTGTGTGTGTGTGTGTGTGTGTGTGTGTGTGTGTGTGTGTGTGTTGGCATGTGTATCGCCGAGTGGCAAGTCGGTTGTACCTCCAGTTATCCGGAACCGAAAATCCTGGTGTGTGTTTGTCTGTCCGTCTCTCTGAGACCCTTTTATGTCTACATATGGAGAGCTCTGTATCTCTCTCTGTCTGTTTGTCTGTATAATTGGTACTGCACTGAGTACTCTGACAAGGGGTACAACGGGTATTACATAACCCGAGGGGCCTAGTTTTCATAAAATCCAGAGGCTTTAATTAGGTTGAAACTTGAAAATTTGAAAATTATGAAAAATTATCAGCTGATTGTGTATTTTGCTAATAGAATAACATTCAAGGTTGGAAGAAATGTTTGGTCTGAAAATTGAGGACAATATGTGAACTTAAAGCTGTATTTTCCCCTTTATGTGCCAATTATGCAGAATAACATCAGTAAGTCTATTCCATTGTAAGTCCATGCCACGCTCAGTGATGTCATCGGGTATACAGAGAGAGCTGTAGGTCAACAATGACAGGGATCTCTTCAGGATTGTCATCCTACCCTCTCCACCAGAAGCTGCAGACTGGGAAGACATAAAATATATAGATCATAGATCACAATGGTCTTTAAAGATGTAGCCATTGTATACATCACACAAGTTGCATGCTTGCTGAACTGCAAATCTACTTCGGCTCTATCCTAAAGAGACACTCGAAAAATGCTGAAATGTACAATTTATTTTAGCTGGTTGAAAATTGACTGGAAAGAAATAAGCATTAGTATTGTTTTGGAATATACTGTTTAAGAGGAGGAAAGACTACTACTATTACTACTACAAATTAATATGAATATCCAAAATGATCTTACACAAACATCTGAATGTACTGGGGTACTTTTCAGTATTTGTAACTGTTAATCACTTAGTTTCCTACCTTATAAAAAACCCAGTTTCAGACACTAAGAGGTTTCGGGCCATGTGGTTTATCTGGAGGGTGTAGCGGTGTGAGGAATCAGGAGCTGACATTTTTTTTTTGTGAAAAGTCAAGTGTATCATGTACTCAAGTTTTACACCCATTATAATAGTACTGCTAATTTTTCTTAAAAATGTTTTACCCCTTTTTCTCCCCAATTTAGTTGTTAAGCCAATTATTTCCTCCCCACACACATTTCTGTGTGTTGTCACTGCTGTTGTATCCTACTGACTCACCTGCCAGTGAGGAGCCCCGACCGGGAGGACGTAGAGCCTCCGTCCTACACTCCTTGCTGACAGGTGCCGCCCCAGCCCGTAATACATGCAGCAAAAATGATCACCATCCCCGCCCCTGGCTTCCCTCCCCCGAACACAGGCCAATTGTGATTGTAGGCTATTGGACACTCGACAAAACCGGACGCACCACGGTGGATTCAAACCCCCAGACTCCGTGGTAGTAGGCAGGTACTTTACCACTGCGCTACCCGAGCGCCCTGGAATGTGACATAGGTCACAATGGGTTAATAGTCTAAATCGCAAGTGGCTGAGATTATTACTTAGTTGTGAACTCTGATAGCTGTAATGAAAACATTTACAGCACCGAAGGCCAAGAGGCCTTGACCCTAAAATGACAACATTGCAGGGATGGTAATGTCATAAGAACACCACCAACTGTTAAGATGTTGTGCAGTATGTGTTTCTAACCAGTTACATTGTACAGGGGGTGCACCATGGGGAGGTTACGCAGCAGTGACAGTATACCGTAATAATATGTTTCTAACCAGTTACCTTGTACAGCGGGTGCACCATGGGGAGGTTACGCAGCAGTGACAGTGCAAAAACCTCTGCTAGCAGGTGACTGCGCAGCAGGTGAACATTGAGCTGGTGTTCACTGAAATCTGCACTTCTTACAAAGGTCATGGCCATCAGCCTGTCATACTCTGAGTCAGTGGGGAAAAAGATAGGATTGTCGTCTGCTGGATTCTGCTACAACTGCAGGAAACAACATGGGTCACAGTGATAACTCAGTATCAAGCACAGCCAATAAAAATTAAATCAATATTATTGCATTTAATCAAATTCAAGTTGGTTCAAATCATTGATACATAGCACATACTGTCTGCTCAATTTGACTGCATTTGTGACCTGTTAGTGTCACCCATAGAGTGTAAAATAAAATATGGACAGAGACATCACTCACTGGTTTTTGGACTTGAAGGTACTTTGCAAGCAGTAGTGACCATATTTAGAGAAGAGGTTGGAGACACATTGCTCCTCCTCTATCCTAATCAATGTAGTAGTCTGGTAGCGACTTGTCAATCACAAGGTAATCTATCAAGCACCACTGCCTTAAACATGTAGTGACATGGTTGCAAACATTTTTGCAACCATTGGAGTGAGTCGCCTCTGCTGGCCATAAGATGTATATACAGGAGTTCTGTGGAGCAACACGAGCGGAGCCATCAAGTATTGCTGCTTACCGTCGATGATGTTTGCTTCCAATCCATCAAAACGCTTATAGTCACTCAACAATACAGTATGTCGTCATTCTGTTTAAAGATTAACATCATTAGCATTGCTTCACATTACTATTCAGGCAGTTTGATAAGGGTGAGAAATAATTTCAATCACAATATGCTATACAATTCACACTGTGCATTACACAAGGGATGTTGTCAGGAAAGATGTGAGTGCTATCACTCATGCGTCAATATCCATGATATTCCACAGGGTCTCGTGCCATACAGTATCACTTTATTATCTCATCCTATTTGAAAAACAAAGCACCTTAATTTCCTCTTCTAAGCTCTGCCCACCACGGAGGAACACCTTGTCATTGGTGACAGGGAAGTTGTCAGGCAGGGCTGAACAGCGACGGATCAATATGGGGTTGACACCATTAAGGAAATGGTAGCCAAAAAAAGGATCCTCTGTCCAGTGTTTCTGGACATAATCTGGAAGATGACATTTTACTGTTTACTGTTCAGCTAAGCAGCATCAATTTTGTGTGGGTTGTAATGACTGATTTAGAACAGAGTAGGCTTTTAGTTTTCTTCATCCTCTCTATTGCCTTCTTCTTTCATTTTACTATAAACTACTAACTAACTATAGACTATAATGTAAAACATGAACAATAAATTAACTCGATTTTAAATTGAATGGTCACAGGAATAATATTCTGTATGTCATATAGTCATATATATATGTGGAGGATGCTTTTATCTGTAATTAAATATACCTTTATTTCTATCGTACAGTTGTACTATGCAATCATGTATTTTGTTTTCTCAGTATTCAATTAAATCTTAAAACCATACATTGTGTACAATGTGCATACATTTATTTTATTGTTGTTCCCATGAGAATCAAACATCTGGCCGGCAAATGTCCTACACATAATTGTTGTGGACGGTGTTTCTGGATATCTGAGTTCATAGAATAGACACAAGAGATTTTCATGCTTCAAACAATCTCAAGAAGAATAGTCACCTGATATGTCTGTTTTTTTGTAAGACAAGACACTGGCAATGTCATCAATATTGGTTCAATTCTCCTTTGTTGTCAGTATGACCTTTAAGTGTCAGCTCAGTCTTCCTGGGGTAGGGATAGAAGGCTGCCAAATTTCTGATTTAGCCCACCCAGACCTTGCTGAATGTGCCATGTCAGATGAAGTTGCTCTTTGACCACTTAGCATATTTGCTTTAGACTCGTTTTCAAATCCATAGGCTATAGGCTACTGTATTTACATTATGATTTAAAGTATCTTTTGATTCATTGATGTACATTTGTCATTTGTTTTTGTACTTTATATATTTACATTTTAATAGAACATAAATCTCAGTCATATATCAAATATATTTTGATTAATGATATTTTTCTCAAATGTGTGAAAATGAAATGTTAAAATTGCAGTGCGTCTTTTATTGTTCTGTGGGGCTAACTCTGCAAGTTTAGGAGCACAGTAACGATAGCGAACAGCATCCCATATTAAATAGTAAATGATTCATCCTATAGATGAAGTCCAGAGAAAGAACTTGGGTAATTTCCTTCTCTCTGCAATATCTGCCCAAGTGATGGTTGTCATCAAAGCCTCTCAAAGCTGAAATTAGAAAAAATAATTAATTAATTAAGGAGAGATTAAAAGCAGATCAGTCCAACAGTTTAGTCCTAAGATATTTCAAAAGCTACAAAATGGATTGCCATGGAATTTGCAATTCACCTTCATGCTCACCGGAGGATGACCCACTGATTTTGGTAACCCCGATTGCCTTTCCTCCAGCTAGCACCACCCTTAGGCCAAATTTCCACTTCACACATGAAATCTCAAAATCGAATGGACAGATTGCTGAGTGCATTCATGCTCCCTAGAGGAGGAACCATACTTTTGGCTAGTTACAGATGGGAATAAGAAAATACACCATCAAACAACAAAACAGCACCAGAAATGCAAACTAGGCTATATCCCCAATATCTGTTTTAATCAGTGTTTAAGTGTTTTAGGGTGGAAGTTTCCTTTAAACTATGCCATTGATGGGCCCCATAGAACATTTTACAAAGAAACATTTTATAACGTTGGCCTCCAGTACTAGATCTCTTTGACGAAGTGCAGAATCACAGACCCACCTGTTAGTTTCCCTTAGGATTCAATATTGCCAGTGCTTCTTTCTAAACTGAAATATTCTGAAATGAACAAGGATGAAATACAAGATGGATGGACGGCCCAGACTAATTTAAAACCAATACATCACTTTTATACATACGTTTACATAACCCTCACTGACCTTTGCCTTCTCTGAACAGATGGGTCTCACTGTCGGAGATCCAACGGTAGATAGGGAAGTGCTATGTATCTCCTTCTGGGGACGTGAAGTCAATCTTGGAAGGGAACCAGTTGTCCAATGGAATGAGGGTGAGAGGTTTCTTGTCCAGCTCTATCAGCACTAGCTTACCAAGGGTCTTAGGGCATTCCACAGAAAAGGTAGAAGACTGAAAACAGACAGAGAGAGATCTTAGTAACAATATACCAAAGGCAGGGACATTTTCACAAAGAGAGCGGTGAGGTTCTGAGTATATTTACTCTAAGAGTTCGCAAAATTAGATTCCGGAATAAAGAACTGCAGGGACAGAGAAATTGAGAAGGCGAAGAGGAGTGTGTGTGTGTGTGTGTGTGTGTGTGTGTGTGTGTGTGTGTGTGTGTGTGTGTGTGTGTGTGTGTGTGTGTGTGTGTGTGTGTGTGTGTGTGTGTGTGTGTGTGTGTGTGTGTGTCAGAGATAAGGACAGAGAGACATCAGCAGCAACTTAGCAACGACAAACAGTTTTTGCATTTCACTAAGCTGCACTTACATTATCCCCATCCTATATTAAAATCCTATATAAAAATTGCCTAGAGGGTGGGTGGGCGGACAGGCGGGCGGGGACAGGCTGTAATTACTTAAGCCACGCCCCCTCTGTGTTCCTATTGGCTGGGCTTTAAACAGCCATAACTCCAATTCCCGGCATGCTAAAGGCCCCAAACTTGGTGGGTACTCTTAAACGGCCAATAGGGATGGGCTGGAATTGCTTAAGCCCCGCCCCCTCTGTGTTCCTATTGACTGGGCTTTAAACAACCAAAACTCCAGTTCCCAGCATGATAAAGGCCCCAGACTTGGTAGGTGCTCTTAGACAGCCAATAGGGACGGGCTGTAATTTGCTGATGCCCCGCCCCCTCTGTGTTGCCGGGGTTTAAACACCCATAACTACAGTTCCCAGTATGCTAAAGGTTTCAAAATTGGTAGGTGGTCTAACCGGGACGGGCTGTAATTGCTGAAGCCCGTCCCGGTGTTATAGCAGTGTTTAACACTTCAAATACTTTACTTCGGTGACCATTGCTCTTATCAGCGCAACATAGGACTAGGTTGAAGGCCGCATAGCGGCCTGAAAATCTAGTAACATAAATGACCTGATGACAGCACAAGTTTAACATAAACTCTTAAGGTAGCACATCAGTTTTTATAGGTTTACTGCAATTCAGACCGATGTCCCAGACTTACTGTGCCGATGAAGAAGAAGGCGGCAGCCCCCTTGATGCTGGTGTGCGGTTGCTCTCGCCATCCGAGCCCACCAACTTAATGAAATCATTGTTTGCTGTGGAAGCATGAGCAAGCTGAGCAGTGGACACAGTCACTTCATATAAGACCATTTTCAGTCTGGGGAGCAGAAGGAATCCTTGTAACTAATGCATTAGTGTCACGATCTGCCCCTGCTCTGGCTGCCCTGCCCCTGTCATTAACCTGTTGTGACTCTGCTTCTGCTCTCTCCCCCCCTCTCTGTGTGGCCCTGATTGAGAGACTGGTTCCACCTGGGCAACCCAGCTGTAGACTGTGTAATTGGACTTGGAAGTGTATTTAGTGTTCTGTTATGAGTTACAGTATTATTGTCTACTGTTCGTTTGCTGCCCTGTGCTTTGTTCCTGCTTGGGTTTCTGTTTTCAAGAGTATTTTCATGTTTTGACGGTTGCCTTGTGAGGTGTACCTGAGTATCTAAGTAAAGACTATTTAAGTTCAATCATTCCTTGTTTTCTGCATTTTGGGTCCTACATTCCATCCCCGGGTCTGAGCGTAACACATTAGAATACAATAATCACTCTAATATCACTCCAATTATCACTCCTCTAATGAGTTTTTTATTTTATCTTTGATGCAAATCATTTTAATTGTGTGCTGTCCCTGTAATAATAAACAATAAAACAAACAAATTGCAGAATCAAAGCTCTGCAGGAAACAAGCAGCACTTTACTTCACACATACAAACATCAATCCATCCAATTCCAGTTGAGACAAAGAAATGTGATGACATACTATAATACCTTTGATAAGCTCCACTGGACATTTTGAGATTGAATATAACTGGTGTAAAGAACATACTGGTACTATCATGTTCTTACCCTATTATTTTAAATATGATATTATCTTACAACGTATGAAAGATGAAAAGTGCTAAAGTGTTACATCACAATTTGCCACAGCTTTCTATTGACATTGACTTGCAGAAGGGATTATGAGCTTAAAGGGGTAAATTGGTGTTAACTGACAGATGTGTTTATCCATTTCTCCGGTTAGAGAACAGTTTTACGACTTGTCCTGTGTTAATAATGTGTGCCACACCTTTAATAAGCCTGCTGCCTGGGAATAAACGTGGAGAAAAAGCTTAATCTTTGACACATTTTCATGATCAGGTCTATAGTTTATTGTTTATTTGGATCCCCATTAAGTACTACCTTAGAAGCAGCTACTCTTCCTGGAGTCCACACACACCTATAATACATCACCCTCCAGCATAATATATCACCCTACCAACATACCTAGTGCATCAAGAGCAATACCTTAGTACCACGTTATGTTGTAAAATGGTTCTCTAAAGTAATGGCTCACTATTTTGGTACAAAAAATATGCAGTATACATCACTGCGTCAGGCTTTGTCAAGCGTCTACACACAAACACAATTGGCCCGTGTTCGGTAGTGACCAACTTTCGTTTCGGTAGTGACCCAATGGTTAAAAAATAAATTGACTAAGTCCAGAGCTCGATGAATGCTAGGGACCAAAAAAAGTCACTACAAATGGTACTACCAATCAACTCTAAATTGCCTGAAACGTACTCCTAACAGGTTTTTGGGGGGACGATTTTGGCCTCCACACTTAGTGATTTTTTCAGATTTAACTTTCGTTTCGGTAGTGACCAACTTTCGTTTCGGTAGTGACCCAATGGTGAAAAAATAAATTGACTACGTCCAGAGTTCGATGAATGTTAGGGACCAAAAAAAGTCACTACAAATGGTACTACCAATCAACTCTAAATTGCCTGAAATGTACTCCTAACAGGTTTTTGGGGGGAAGATTTTGGCCTCCACACTTAGTGATTTTTTCGGATTTAACTTTCGTTTTGGTAGTGACCAACTTTCGTTTCGGTAGTGACCAACTTTCGTTTCGGTAGTGACCCAATGGTGAAAAAATAAATTGACTAAGTCCAGAGCTCGATGAATGTTAGGGACCAAAAAAAGTCACTACAAATGGTACTACCAATCAACTCTAAATTGCCTGAAACGTACTCCTAACAGGTTTTTGGGGGGACGATTTTGGCCTCCACACTTAGTGATTTTTTCGGATTTAACTTTCGTTTCGGTAGTGACCAACTTTCGTTTCGGTAGTGACCCAATGGTGAAAAAATAAATTGACTAAGTCCAGAGCTCGATGAATGTTAGGGACCAAAAAAAGTTGCTACAAATGGTACTACCAATCAACTCTAAATTGCCTGCATAATAAATACAGCATATGGAAATACAATTTAAAATTAATAATATTACAACCCCTAATCCAAACACATTTCTCGCGCTCATGCTCATATACGCACAATGAGCTTTTCCCCGGAGAGCTGCATTGCTGTGTGAAAATAGCTAGCCGATCTACAGATCGGCTATTCTCAAATAGGTTTGAAGTGCTATGTGGACTATAGTCGCTTCTAATCCACCATGGAAATGGAAATGCAACGCAAACCATGAGCAGGGCACCACAGGGATTTGAACCCTGTCTTAGTAAAACCAGGAGAACCAGACCAGTGCCTTTTGTGTTGTTTTGGTTTGTTGCGTTTGTTTTTTATGGCGCAACACAAGTGACCTAGTCATCGGATATTAGCTAATAGTGGGCAAGGGTGGATTTAGCATAGCTTTGACCTAACCAAATACAGTTTATCATGACATCATCAGCACTACTAAAACAAGACAGGTCTCGACATTAACTTTTCTATTTTCATTTGATTTTATTATTAGTACAGTGCTTTCTCACCGTCAACAAACAGTATAGTGCTTTCTCACCGTCAACAAACAGTACAGTGCTTTCTCACCGTCAACAAACAGTACAGTGCTTTCTCACCGTCAACAAACAGTACAGTGCTTTCTCACCGTAAACAAACAGTACAGTGCTTTCTCACCGTCAACAAACAGTACAGTGCTTTCTCACCGTAAACAAACAGTATAGTGCTTTCTCACCGTAAACAAACAGTATAGTATATTCTCACCTTCAAACAGTATAGTGCTTTCTCACCGTAAACAAACAGTATAGTGCTTTCTCACTGTCAACAAACAGTATAGTGCTTTCTCACCTTCAAACAGTATAGTGCTTTCTCACCTTCAACAAACAGTATAGTGCTCTCTCACCTTCAACAAACAGTATAGTGCCTTCTCACCGTCAACAAACAATATAGTGCTTTCTCACCTTCAACAAACAGTATAGTGCTTTCTCACCTTCAAACAGTATAGTGCTTTCTCACCTTCAACAAACAGTATAGTGCTTTCTCACCTTCAACAAACAGTATAGTGCTTTCTCACCTTCAAACAGAATAGTGCTTTCTCACCTTCAACAAACAGTATAGTGCTTTCTCACCGTAAACAAACAGTATAGTGCTTTCTCACCATTCTCAAAGGGAGACGGAATGGAATATACATTAAAAATTAGGTACACAAGAAAAGAAATGAGCAAAGTAAATACAGCATATGGAAATACAATTTAAAATTAATAATATTACAACCCCTAATCCAAACACATTTCTCGCGCTCATGCTCATATACGCACAATGAGCTTTTACCCGGAGAGCTGCATTGCTGTTTGAAAATAGCTAGCCGATCTACAGATCGGCTATTCTCAAATAGGTTTGAAGTGCTATGTGGACTATAGTCGCTTCTAATCCACCATGGAAATGGAAATGCAACGCAAACCATGAGCAGGGCACCACAGGGATTTGAACCCTGTCTTAGTAAAACCAGGAGAACCAGACCAGTGCCTTTTGTGTTGTTTTGGTTTGTTGCGTTTGTTTTTTATGGCGCAGCACAAGTGACCTTGTCATCGGATATTAGCTAATAGTGGGCAAGGGTGGATTTAGCATAGCTTTGACCTAACCAAATACAGTTTTTCATGACATCATCAGCACTACTAAAACAAGACAGGTCTCAACATTAACTTTTCTATTTTCATTTGATTTTATTATTAGCTTTTGTATTATTATTTATGCATGTAGAATTTCTTTTTACTATTTATTGCATAGCAATAAAAGACAATATGTCTCAAAAACACTGGCTTACAGTTGAATTATTGGCAATAAAATAAATAGGAACTCAAGAAATTAAGACAAATACTGACAATGCCTCTGAACATTGGCTTGCAGTTATTCCACATGCAATAATAATCGTAGGCTCGTCATCGAGGATGGAAAATAAAGTTGTCCTTTTGAGGAGCAGTGGAACTTCTCTTAAAGGAGTAGGAGTAGTTCACCCAAAAATGACTTATTTTCTATCAATTGCACACCCCATGATTGTTTTTGTGGCATTCCTAAGCCAATAATTTGATTCCCGTCTCCTACCGGCTAATGTATCTGGTAGGAGACACAAAGTAGATTATTTGCGTCTCCTACCGGATACACACCCGGTAATCAAAGTATTGGCTTAGGAATGCCACAAAAAAATAAATCCATGAATTCAAGGCTTCATGGGGTGTGCAATTGATAGAAAATAAGTCATTTATTTGGGTGAACTCCTCCTTTAAGTAGGCCTACAATGTTGAGGTATTTTTTACTTGTGGAGTATTTCCAATTTTCAATACTTTTACTTCTATTCCCTACATCTCAGAGGCAAATATTATACTTTTACTCCACTGCAATCATTTAAAAATTTTAGTTACTAGTTACTTTGTAGATTTTGATTATCATTGTAGATTTTGATCATCATTACAAAACATACATTATCCACTTCAGCCCTATTTGGCTATAGCTGATCTACAAGCTCGCGACGCGTTGTGAGCTTGTAGTGAGCTCCACCCAGAAGAGATGCGTTAAGTGCCCATTACTCAGATTGTTTACTGAAATAAAAGTATCAATACTGCAATGCAGAAATACTGTTACAAGTAAAAGTCCCGGAATTCAACATTTACTTGAGTAAAAGTAGAAAAGTATTGGTATAAAAATCTACTTAAAGTACCAAAAATATAAATTATTGAAAATATTTATGCAGAATGTCACAAGTTTTCAAATGTATGAAATATATAAAATAATTTTGGAAATAGTGGATCTACAAGCTCACAATGCATATTGTGAGCGTGTTAGATCGTCTATTTTCAAATGGCCAAAATATAGGGCTGAAGTGGTTAATGTATGTTTTGTAATGATCAAAATCTACAAATTAACAAGTATCTAAAGCTTTCAAATAATTGCAGTGGAGTAAAAATATAATATTTACATTTGAGATGTAGTGGAGTAGAAGAAAAAAAGTGAAAATTGGAAATGCTCCAGTAAAGTAAAAAAAATAACTCAATTTTACTTAAGGACAGTACTTCTTAGTTACCTTACAACTGTGGTTAAATGGCCTGTCTTGGTTTAAAGCCCACTCACCACGACAAGGTGCAGGCCGAGAGTGGGGGGGGGGGGGGGGGGCAATCAACAATTGGGACGAGACAACATGAAACATTTATTACAAACATAGCAAACAGATATTTCATAATTGTATGAGACTTGGGCGTCTTCTTCTTTTGTGTATCATCATCAGATGTCCAGCTCAATGACGTGCAGCAACGCTCTCGTCTCAGGTACCACATCAAAGAGACCGGCCTCCGATGGTGATCTGTAGAGGACACAGAGAGGTGATTATGTGATCAGCCGTCTGCTAAAGCATACTGTGCTGCCGGCCCAACATCTTCATGCACGTTTTGAAGTGTCGAACCCCAGTACGCAGTCGGTTCAGCTAGGTCAATTGCCGACGTGGCAGATCTTCCTCCTTTGATGCCGTCTCCTGGGTCCCAGATCTAGCGGTGACAACGTGTGGGCCCATGCAGAAGACTCCACACTCCTGCTTCCAGGATGCCTCCCATCCATGCCTTTGTAGACAGGTCCTCAGGGATAGAACTGAGCATCTCTTGTTGAATGGGCGGCGGGACTTGAGTCTGTTTGGAGGCAACGCTGTCATAGAGGTGTCATGCAGGATATGCCAATCATGTTTCTGGGCTTTCCTTGGGGCGAGGATGTGAGGGTAGCAGCCTCTCGTTGGAGTCCGGTTGAGGCAATTCCTGCTAGGATTGGGAAGTAGAACATTCAGGCGGGATTCAGGCAACCAGTTATGATCCGGAGAACGTAGCTAAATGGCAGCATCAACCTTTTTGGCATGTGGGCTCCTACACCAGGCTGAGGCACAGTGTTTGGCTGCAGCGAAGACCAGGGCTTGCGTGGGGATTCGTAGTACCTTGGCAGAGGAATCTCAGGACGTACCAGCGAGACATCAGATTGGCGAGACCCTTGATGACACTTTGGCCTCTGGGTGTTGCTTAAAAGACAGTGTCCTATCCAGATACCTTGGGGCTTGCTGGAACTCCAGCTGGTTGTTGTCCATGAACACATCCGGTTCCCTTTCTGCTTCACTGTTGTTGAGGTGATATGCTGCCAACACCGTCTTGCCAATGCTGAGCTGCAGGCGCCACCAGCAAAAGTAGGCTGCCAAGATGTCCATGTGGACATGGAGGTCATTGGGGTAGAGCGGCTTAGT
Source organism: Gymnoscopelus microlampas (assembly GCF_963454915.1). Taxonomy (NCBI): domain Eukaryota; kingdom Metazoa; phylum Chordata; class Actinopteri; order Myctophiformes; family Myctophidae; genus Gymnoscopelus; species Gymnoscopelus microlampas. The sequence goes on from NC_139939.1 coordinate 37,116,971, forward strand.
TGGATTTTACAGACCAGGAGTGTTAGTATAGGGAGAGGCATGGCTGAGGAGCTTTGTACATCACTCACTTCTTGCTGATGCCGAAGTCAAAACACAGTATATACCTCATTGTGATAGCTGTATGTCTGCAGTACACCTCACTGGTGGCAATTGCCTGGTTGTGATGCGTAGATGTGATCAATCAGGGTAAGCTCTTTGGCCGTTGCAGTGGATATATAAGCTAATTTGTTGTTGCATTTTTTAGAGATATTTCACTTTGAATTTCCCCATTGAAATTAATGGGATTTTCCACCCGTTCCATCCGTTTCTTTGACGGCAAACTAGCCCTTAATTATTTTAGCTACAAACTCTGTTCCTCTACAACGTTTGGCCTACTTAGGACATGTCGGCTACCATTTGAATTTTTGAAATCATTTGTAATTTTAAACCTTTTGAACCTTTCAAACCTTTACATGTTTCAAACCTTTAGAACCTCTTAAACCTTTTACATGTTTCAAACCTTTAGAACCTCTAAAACCTTAAACCTTTTAAAACCTTAAACCTTTTAAAACCTTTAAAAACCTTTAAAAACCTTAGACCTTTAAAAACCTTAGACCTTTAAAAACCTTAGACCTTTAAAAACCTTAAAAAACCTTAAACCTTTTAAACCCTTAAAAAACCTTAAACCTTTAAAAACCTTAGACCTTTAAAAACCTTAGACCTTTAAAAACCTTAGACCCTTAAAAACCTTAGACCTTTAAAAACCTTTAAAAACCTTAGACCTTTAAAACCTTAAACCTTTAAAAACCTTAGACCGACCTTAGACCTTTTAAACCTTAAACCTTTAAAACCTTAAACCCTTTAAAACCTCACCACAGTTGAGATATTTGTTGCAGCATTTGTGGTCTTTTTAAATAATTTTGAGGCATTTTGTGGCACTTGTGGTGATTTATTTGTGAACGACCAAAGAGCACACCCCGATTGATCACATATACGCATCACAACCAGGCTATTGCCACCAGTCAGGTGTACTGCAGACTTAGAGATCACAATGAGGGAAATACTGTGTTTTGACTTCGGCATCAGCAAGAAGTGAGTGATGGGCAAAGCTCTTCGGCCATGCCTCTACCTATACCAACACTCCTGGTCTGTAAAATCCAACTCAGCCGCTCTACCCCAAATGACTTCCATCATGTCCACATGGACATCTTAGGAGCCTACCTTCGTAGGTGGCGCCTGCAGCTCAGCATTGGGAGGACAGTGTTGGCAGCATATCACGTCAACAACAGCGAAGCAAAACGGGAACTGGACGTGTTCATGGACCACAATCACTTGGAGTTCCAGCAAGCCCCAAGGTACCTGGATAGGACACTGTCTTCTAAGCAACACCCAGAGGCCAAAGTGTCATCAAAGGTCTCGCCAATCTGATGTCTCGCTGGTACGTCCTGAGATTCCTCTGCCAAAGTACTACGAATCCCCACGCAAGCCCTGGTCTTTGCTGCAGCCAAAAAGCCCAAATGCCAGAAAAGTTGATGCTGCCATTAACAATGTTCTCCGGATTATAACTGGTTGCCTGAATCCCACCCCTATATTCTACTTCCCAATGCTAGCAGGAATTGCCTCAACCGGCCTCCAACGAGAGGCTGCTACCCTCACATCCTCGCCCCAAGGATAGCCCAGAAAGATGACTGGCATATCCTGCATGACAACACTATGACAGCATTGCCTTCAAAACAGACTCAAGTCCCGCCACCCATACAACAAGAGATGCTCAGTTCTATCCCTGAGGACCTGTCTACAAAGGCATGGATGGAGGCATCCTGGAAGCAGGAGTGGGAGTCTTCTGCATGGGCCCACACGTTGTCGCCGCTACATCTGGGACCCAGGAGACGGCATCAAAGGAGGTAGATCTGCTATGCTGGAAATTGACCTAGCTGAACAGACTGCGTACTGGGGTTGGACACTTCAAAACATACATGAAGAAGTGGGCCTGGTAGACAGCACAGTATGCTTGTGCAAACTGCTGATCACTTGTATTGCTATTGGATTGTATAGCTACCTTGCGATGATGTAACTCCAAAGGTGGGCAAGAAATACAAAATAGTTGCTCCATTGGTTAGACATTTGTCATTCAAAATGTACATCTCGTTGACTCAGTTCAGGTATGTTGGGACACATCGACATGATGTTCTTTATCTTGATCTTCTTCGGGCAAGAAATTAAAACTTTTAAATGGAAAAACGTAGATCATCTTGATTAAAATGTAGCAGCTTCATGTGATTCTTGTTCTTCTTTGGGCAAGAAATAAAATGTAGCAGCTTCATGTGATTCTTGTTCTTCTTTGGGCAAGAAATTAGACAGTTCCCCCCACCGCGACTTAACACCCAAAAAAAGTGACTTTTCAAATGACCAGGTCTTTTGGACCTTTTCAAATGACCAGGTAGGGGCCCGGATTTACAAAGGCCTATGTCTAAAAACCTGAAAAAAAAAACCAGCAGGTTAGGGTTAGGGTTAGAACAGCATACGCCACAAGTAGCATCCAACACAAACACTTCATCCTTTGCTGTATGCTGCAGCATGAAGGAACTGCAGCATACAGCAAAGGAAAAGGAAAAATTAGGACCGTCACAATTATTACATAATCGCAAGTATTTTAGATAATCGCAATACTTTTTTGGGGATAATAGTTATAATTGTCATAATCGTTTCCATGTTGAAAAACATTTTGATATATTTTCAAAATATTGTGGAAATAGCCAAACTACACGCTCAAAACTCATCACCACGTGATGCGTTTTGAGCTTGTAGTTCGGCTTTTGTTTACGAATTCAGAAAAAAGTTCAAAATGTTTGTCGCAACTATTTGAGCGACAATTAATCAAGCGTCAAGTTAATCATAATCGTGACAGCCCTAAAGAGGTTCCTACTTTGAGCAGTCTTCAGAGGAAACCCCCCGCGGGCCGAGGTCTTTGGCGGAGCCAGCGGTAGTTTCACAGGAGGGTGCAGCCTGGGTCGGTTCACAGGAGGGTGCAGCCTGGGTCGGTTCACAGGAGGGTGCAGCCTGGGTTGGTTCACAGGAGGGTGCAGGTTGGGTCGGTTCACAGTGTGATGAATACATCCAAGGATGTGCCTTCTATTTTTTGCCTTAGTGTACCGGAATGGCTTCTTCTCGTCTGAAAGAAAGCTACCAAACATAAAAAAGAAAAATACTCATTATTAGAGTGTGTGTGTGTGTGTGTGTGTGTGTGTGTGTGTGTGTGTGTGTGTGTGTGTGTGTGTGGGTGTATGTATTGTATAGTTACCTTGCTGTGATTTCACTCCACGGGTGGGCGAGTGGCATTGGTTAGAAATTGAACAACGTGATCTTTAAGATGACCAGGTCCAGGCCCGGATTTATACAGTTCCCCCCCATCCCAGCCAGAAAAAGGTGACCTTTGGTACCGACCAAAAAGTGACTTTTGGGACCTACCAAACAGTGTCCTTTTGGTACCTACCAAAAAGTGACCTTTGGTCTTATGGACCACCAGGTCCAAATCCTGGATTTGCCACATCAAAATAAATATTGAATGCAAACTAAACAAACTACACTACCAACATAGTCTTAGATTCAACGTCAGCCTTGAAATCTGAAAAAAGGAGCACACATCTTTAACCACATCAACAGACAGCCGACAATTCGTATTTCATACATCCAACCAGTATGAAATACACCACAAGCATCAATCCAACCAGTATGAAATACACCACAAGCATCATCCATTACAAACTGCAGCATGAAGCAACTGCAGCATCCAGCAAAGGAAAAGGAAAATTGTCATTGTCTTTAGGACCGTCACAATTACATAATCGCAAGTATTTGAGATAATCGCAATACTTTTTTGGGGATATGTCATAATCTCTTCCATGTTGAAAAATGTTCATACAATTTCAAACATTTTCCAATCATTGTGGAAATAGCCGACCTACACGCTCAAAGCTTGTAGTTTTGAGCTTGTAGTTCGGCTTTTGTTTACGAAGCCTAAAAAAGCCAGACAAAGTTTTATTCAAAATGTTACTACGACGCAATTAAAATAGTTAATCGCAACTATTTGAGCGACAATCAATCAAGCGTCAAGTTATATGTCATAATCGTGACAGCCCTAAAGAGGTTCCTACCTTAAGGCGTCTTCAGAGGAAACCCCCATGCAGCTAAATCCATGGATAGAGAGAGTCACAGGAGGTGTAGACAGAGGCTCTTCACAAGACTTGTAGACAGAGGCTCTTCGAAAGACTTTGTAGACAGCGGCTCTTCGAAAGACTTTGTAGACAGCGGCTCTTCGAAAGACTTTGTAGACAGCGGCTCCTCCTCGAAAGACTTTGTAGACAGCGGCTCTTCGAAAGACTTTGTAGACAGCGGCTCTTCGAAAGACTTTGTAGACAGCGGCTCCTCCTCGAAAGACTTTGTAGACAGCGGCTCCTCCTCGAAAGATTTTGTAGACAGCGGCTCTTCACAAGACTTACCTTAGTGTAGAGTCTACACTAAGGTAAGTCTTGTGAAGAGCCGCTGTCTACAAAGTCTTGTGAAGAGCCTCTGGCTCCTCCTCGAAAGACTTTGTAGACAGCGGCTCCTCCTCGAAAGATTTTGTAGACAGCGGCTCTTCGAAAGACTTTGTAGACAGCGGCTCTTCGAAAGACTTTGTAGACAGCGGCTCCTCCTCGAAAGACTTTGTAGACAGCGGCTCCTCCTCGAAAGACTTTGTAGACAGCGGCTCCTCCTCGAAATATTTTGTAGACAGCGGCTCTTCACAAGACTTACCTTAGTGTAGAGTCTACACTAAGGTAAGTCTTGTGAAGAGCCGCTGTCTACAAAGTCTTGTGAAGAGCCTCTGTCTACACTGTAGACAGAGGCTCTTCACAAGACTTTTTTGAAGAGGATCCTCTGTCTGCAAAGTCTTTTGAAGAGGATCCTCTGTCTACAGACAGTAGCTCCTCTTCAAAAGATTTTGCAGACAGAAGCTCCTCTTCAAAAGACTTCGTAGGCTGGGTCGGTTCACAGGAGGGTGCAGCCTGGGTCGGTTCACAGGAGGGTGCAGGCTGGGTCGGTTCACAAGAGGGTGCAGCCTGGGTCGGTTCACAGGAGGGTGCAGCCTGGGTCGGTTCACAGGAGGGTGCAGCCTGGGTCGGTTCACAGGAGGGTGCAGCCTGGGTCGGTTCAGAGGAGGGTGCAGCCTGGGTAGTTTCACAGGAGGGTGCAGGCAAGAACAACCTCGGCAAAACTCTCTCCACTCTAGTTTCTAGCTTATAATGAAGAGGAAGGGGGTGGTCCCCCCCCCTCCCTGCAACACCTCTGCCAGGATGTATTCTTGAGTATCTGAAAGAAAACAAACAAAAAAATAAAGATTTATTCAAGTGACCGAGAGCCACATTTAGGATACGTATACTGTATCCTGGTTTTAACATCAGGGGATCGATCATACTGGAGATAAATATTCTGTGACTACTTGAAACAGTAACAAAATTGAAAAATCGCTGGCAGTGGGCAAACACAGCCAGAAATAAGTCTGGCACTGAAAGGGTTAACTTAATGGCAATATGGCCGATGTTTGAAAATGGTCTATTGACGGTTTAAGTGGTTAAATGTCTGCCACTAATTTACAAAACACTGAGTCAATGAATCTATGAAATCTATGGAAAAACTTTAATCTGCAACACAATTTTACACAATATGTAGTGGGGGTCCCTGCTGTGGGGGTCCCTGCTTCATCTCTCAGCCTGAAAAACGTTGAAGACCCCTGGCGTAGGATATGCCTCGGGCTGTGACAATTAAAACATTTAAGTTGACGACTGTCATACAAATACATGTGATTAACCATTTAGTTGTGTTTTTTGGCATTGGAACATATGGACAGTGGTGTAAAGTAAGTAAGTACATTTACTCAAGTATGCAAGGCAACTTTATTTATATAGCACTTTTCATACACAGGGCAATTCAAAGTGCTTTACAGAATAAAAGTATTGTACTTAAGTACAGTTGCGAGGTATTTTTACTTTACTGGAGTATTTTCAATTTTCAGTACTTTTACTTCTACTCCAGTACATCTCAGAGGAAAATATTGTACTTTAACCCCACAACAATTATTTGAAAACTTTAGTTTACTAGTTACTTTACATATATAAATTATTATGTCATAAAACATACATTAACTGATTTATCCATATTTTATACCTAGAATATTTTAAAAAATCACACCATGTGTGAAGGTAGCGGCGTCTTTGATACATTTTGTCATCGATATGTGTTTATAGCCACGTGTCACGTGAAGCTTGACCAATCACTTTGTTGACGTGTCTGACCAATCAGAGCGTTGACGTGTCTGACCAATCAGAGCGTTGACGGTGAACACGGACAAAGTCAGGTATAGAGCAGGATCGCCGCTGAAAATAGACGATCTACAAGCTGTAGTGAGCTTGTAGACCTGCTATTTTCAAACATTTTAGTACTTTTACTTTTGGTACTTTAAGTATATTTTGATGCCAATACTGTTGTACTTTTACTCAAGTACATTTTTAATTCCAGGACTTTTACTTGTAACAGTATTTCTATATTGCAGTATTGATACTTTTCCTTAAGTAAAACATTTGAGTACTTTTTTCCCACCACTGCATATGGATAAAAATGTCATTTCTGTTTGGCTTTCAGGCTTCGTAATAAAACAAATTGCACATGACAAATAACTGTAAGGGGATATTTCACTTACAAACTTCTTTGAGCTCATCTTAACGTCCACTCTGCTTTTGTGATTCACCCCAGACACTTTAAATTGCTTGATTCGGTATTTAGATATTAATGATATTCATTGTATCAGACACACCCCCTTCCTGTACAAACCCATTGTAACTTCAAACTGCATTTTAACCATGATAGATTCATTGAAAACACCCGTCCTTGGTTCTGGTGACTGAAGTGGACCTTCTAATGTGTGGGACCGTGTTTTTTCAATTACTTTTTTTATGTATTTACAAAATCTTTTCTCAAAAAGAACAAAACGGTTAAAAAAAAGTAAATACATGAAAAAACGTATTGCAAAAACCCGGTCTACTCGCACACTAGAAGGTCAATATCAGTCACCAGGACCAAGGACGGGTGTTGAACCATGAATCTATCATGGTTAAAATGGAGTTTGAAGTTACAATGGGTTTGTATAGGAAGGGGCGTGTCTGATTAAATGAATATCAAATATCTAAATACTGAATCAAGCAACTTACAAACTGTCGGAGACCACTGAAGACCCAGGCCAGCAGGGGGCAGTAGCAAATGCTTGGTCTCAGAGAGCATACAGAACAAAGGGGGCCTTGGAAACAAAATAATTGCATCCCCCGCTATGCATGATGGGATTGATAGCCCAGTAGTGCTACTCTGAATGAGAGCCATTGAAATGGCGTTTTCTCTACTTAAGAGTTTTAACTTGATTTCAGTTCTATAAGCTGTAGTTTCAAAACTATTCACTCAATCTTATTTATTAACCAATATATCATTGTTTTGCTATGATTCCCTGCTTTCATATATGAAAAAGAAAAAATGCTAGATGACCGTCTCCCAGTCAAATTTGGTCACACACATATATTAAAATACACACACATACATATATATATATATATACAAATACATACATACATACATACATACATACATACATACATACATACATACATACATACATACATACATACATACATACATACATACATACATACATACATACATACATACATACATACATACATACATACATATATATATATATATATATACACACACACACATACACACACATATATATATATTTGTTTATTTGGGGTGTCACAATACGCCTAATCCACAATTAGATTTTAAGCTCACGATTCGATATTCAAAATGAGAATCTAGAATAACAAATTTGTTGACATATTAATAATATTGTAACGTTGCGGGGCAGCTGGAAAGACGAGGCGAGGAGACGATGTGCAAGTTGCCAGCCCAGATTTATTCCCTTGCCGCGGCACAAAGTTAACCCGAGGTTGAGGGTCACTGGACATAAAACAATAAAGAGGGTGGCTAGCCCAAGGCTAGTAATAATGAGGACGTGTGCCGTCTCTCAGTTCACTCAGTCCCGCTTAAAGCACCCCAGAACAGCCCAACTTAACTCTTTTCCCTCCCCGGCACACATGTAGCCAAAACCCAAATCAGTGACACCTCCCTCGATCAAAGCAAAAGGACACGCATGTGTAATAGTACCCCAGCGTTACAATATAAACTTTGGGTTTTATCAACTGTCATTTTCTGATTATTCCTTAAGAAGATTAGTTAACATTCTTTGAAAAGTTAAGATTTATTCCCATTCCAAAGTTTGTGGGCCCTGGGTAGACAACCCGGCCTGGCGTAGATTGGCGGAGATCTCTGCTCTGAGGAGGAGCATTCTAGTTAAGACAGTCCATTAATTCTACATGGCTCAGCCCTTTAGTAACTCTTGCCTTAATTTCTCATACATCGCAGGGAACACACTTTTGCTGAAATGTGAACTGCTGCCATGGCCCTTTGTAACATTCTAGATACACTGTTTGAATATTCAAATCCAGCGTTCTCCACCACTGAAAAGGTTTGCATGTCACGAGACTGCGCTCATTTCGTTATTTCTTGAGTAAGATCCGCGGGTCGAACTATGTGAGAGTTTGGGAAGAAACACGCGGTTTCTGTCTCTGTCAACCCGGCTGTGAGGCTTCCCTTTGCTCCGTCGGAAGGAGGAATGTACAGAAAAAACAACAGCGAACGCATGGCTTCCCTTGAACCAGCGTTGCAAGATATTGTGAGAGAAACAAGCAACCAGGTCTATAAAAAGAAGTCCAAAATAAGCGAGCCCAAAGTAGCTTATAATAAGCAGACTTGGCAACACTGCCTTGGACGCGGGACAGTGAGAATCGCGATACGGCTTTCAATTTCGGTACGTATCGTGACACCCTTAAAAAAAAAAAATAATAATAATAATAATAATAATAATATATATATATATATATATATATATATATATATATATATATATATATATATATATATATATATATATATATATATATAAATATATATATACACACACACACACACACACACACACACACACACACACACACACACACACACACACACACACACACACACACACACACACACACACACACACACACACACACACACACACACACACACACACACACACACACACATAATTTCCTCAGGTAGTCACAAAGATCTCACCTGCACATTGTAGCTTCACCAGATAGTGAGTCATTAGAGGTGGATGTTCTGGGAGGGTGTTATACTGTAGGCAAGAACCTCAGTCTTCTGGTGTCTGGGAGGTTGTTATACTGTAGGCGAGAACCTCAGTCTCCTGGTGTCTGGGAGGGTGTTATACTGTAGGTGAGAGCCTCAGTCTTCTAGGCATTTATGGCACAAGGACAACCTCCGCACAGTCCGTCTCCACTCTGAGAAAGAAAGTAACAAATATTAATTCAAGAGAGACGAGAGCCAGATATATACGTAGATTGTATCCTGTCACAACATACACAGCCTAGTATATGGAATCAAACTTTATTTATAGAGCACATTTAATAAACAACAGAAGCTGAGAAAAGTGCCGTACAAGGTTGAGACAAACACAGCATCAACACACATGTGTGCATAGTTAACACATTAGAGCAGAGGTCTTCAACAAGGGGTCTGGGACCCCTAGGGGGGGGTCCTCAGAGTTACTACAGGGGGTCCGCCAAATCTTTGTGATAGGATTTTTGTTTTTACATTAACCACTTCAACCCTATTCTGAGGGGAACATTAGCCGAAAATAGCCGGTCTACAAGCTCACAACGCCTCGCACTGCGAGGCGTTGTGAGCTTGTAGACCGGAAGAGGGGAAAAGAGCAGACTAAGTACAGAGTGAAAGTTTACTTAGTGTTGATGGTTTAAGTTGTTAAATGTCTGAAAATACACATTGACATGAAACATCTATGAAAAGCTTTAATCTGCAACACAAGTTTATGCTATATATAGAGGGGGTCCCTGCTCCATCTCTCTCTCTCTCTCTCTCAGAGAGGGGGTCCTTGGCCTGAAAATGTTGAAGACCCCTGCGTTAGAAGATCTAGTGACATTAAAATCCAAAGAGAATAGGTGGGTTTTCACCCATTAAGACCGGGAAAGCATCTGTGTCATTTTAGATTTCTTTGGCTATTCAAAAATAGCAGATATACAAGCTCATAGTGCGGCCACCCCTGGTCTTTTTGCTAGTCTTTGCCAACGCCCAGTAACGACTGAGCGGCAAGACCTCAGAGCCCTGGCTAAGGGTGTAATGGTTCCAGGAGCTCAGCAGAGCTATTACTACTAACCCGTTTAAAGATTTAAAAGCAAATAAAAAGGACCTTAAAATCAATTCTAAAATTGACAGGGAGCCAGTGAAGTGAGGCAATACGTATACTGTATCCTGTCACAACTTGGTTCTCAGCCCAGGTCGCACAAACTGGCCTCACCCAGTATCACTCTTGGGGCCTGTCCTTTCCAGCTTTCCAACCCTCAGTCAGCTACCTTAGTTGTCAGCTAGATCGCAGGCTGGGTGGTGAAACCATGGCTCTTAAGACCATCAGTAAGGTGAATGGCAGAACCAAATTCTTAGCCAGGAAAGCGCAGTTTCTGGACTCGGCCAGTCTTCGCATATTAGCAAACTCACTGGTTTTATGTTGTTTCGACTATGCTATTGGTACAGTGGCCTAACCAAAGCCCTAAAAGAGAAGTTGCAGGTTTCTCAAAATAGGTTGGTCTGCAAGGGACCATGTTGGAAAACATAATTTCCAGCAGTTGGGTTGGCTCCCTCTGGCAGCCAGGTCAGTTCAACTACAGCTGAACCTGGAGCATAACATCTACATAAACAGCGCCCCTGTGTACCTATGTAAGCTCTTTCAGAAGCGTAGCGAAGCCCATTCCAACCTAACCAAAGCCAGCATAGCAGACCTGACCATGCCCACGTTCACCACTGAAATAGGAAAACGCTCATTTAGATTTGGAGGAGCAGTCAACTGGAACCCTCTGCCCCTGACTATAAAGAGCACCAGCAGCCATCTCCTTTTTAAGATAAGGGTCAAAGCATGGCTTTTTAGAAAATGTTGCCGAATAGTAGGGTCACCTATGTGTTAGCAATGCGATTATATGCATTTATGCTGTAGGTAGTGTAGCTTTTGATTGTTTTATTTATTACTGTACTGTCTAACTGCATGTATTCTGTTGCAGTGCTGTCCGTTTGTCTCAGACCAAGGACCACAATGAAAATACTTTTATATGTCTGTATCCTTGACGTTTACGATGAACATGATGTAACATGTGTTTTTTCCTGTATAACGTCTAATAAAATCAAAGGGATGGGGGATAATCGTTATCATTAAAAACGCTCACAATAATCGTAGAGATTTTAATTTATTGTGAAATTGTCATCCATCATACACAAGCATGAATTAGCTTTTGTTGAGCGTCAAATCCAGTACCACTTAAACCCTCTGTACTTGATAACACAGACCTATGTAAAGACTGCATTTTATTTGGTATGCTCTTCTTTCACTCTACACAAATCGAGTCGCCAAAAATAGCCGATCTACAAGCTCACAACACGCTGCGTGCATTGCGAGCTTGTACTTAGTTTACACCACTGCACACTTTGTCCTTCAACGGTCAAGTGACAGGGGTTTGTACAATCATGTTTCTTCCAGCTCAGGAACGTTGCTAAAATCAAGTCAAATTTGCATTCATGCCTTCATGTCATCACGCTTCAATACTGCAATTAGTCCATGAGCCAGACAAGATTTCATTATCGAAAGGGTGGGCAAAACCATACCTATATTAAATTGTTTATAGGGTCAATATAAGTAAATACATATACTGTATGATAACCTTTCCACAGGAGCAGCTTTTTCATATTTATCACACATTTTGTTATTTTCCCCATAGGTACATGACAGGTGAAAAAATGTCAAAATGTAAAACATAGTTATCATAATGAAACTTCCCCAGTTGATAACTTACATGAAGACAATGATTTATCGTATTACAAGTTATGCATTAGGAAAATATGCCCGAATTTGCATAACTTTCCAGAATCAACATTGGAAAAAGCCAGAGTCAACATTCTTATTTCATTGTGTTAAGATGTTGGAGTCAAAGGTTTTTAACGAGGGAATATTCAATATCTGGCTAAATTTTGGGGATCTGGGTCATGGACTAAATGCCCAATTTGCATATTTAAATATACAAATTCAGAAAACTTGTAGTACAATAAATCATTGTCTTCATGTAAGTAATCAACTGGGGAAGTTTCATTATGATAACTATTTTTTAAATGTTGTCATTTTTTCTCCTGTCATGTACGTATGGGGAAAATAACAAAATGTGTGATAAATATGAAAAACCTGCTCCTGTGGAAAGGTTATCATATATTTATTTACTTATATTGACCCTATAAACAATTTAATATAGGTATGGTTTTGCCCACTCTTTCGATAATCATTGCTCAATTTTGGGGCTCTGGCTCATGGACTAAATGTACAAGTTACAAGTAAATGTAATTTCCAAACTTGGGACCAAGTTCTGTGAGACTGGTGAAGTCAACAAGGAAGACAACAACCAAAGACCCCTTAATTGCTTCACTGATGAACGATAGATTTACAGGCAAGATTTGCACAACGGTACCAAAGACAGATGTCAAAGTTGCAGGACCCATGCTCAGGTGCCAGTCTCACACACACACACACACACACACACCTGTGCCTGGCACACACCTGCGCCTGGCACACACCTGTGCCTGGCACACACCTGCCTGCAAATGGTACCAGGGCTGACACCAAATAATGCGTAATCTGCATAACGGAACACCAGCATCACTTGCCCTTACACACAGCACATCTAACCCATTGAAGCCTGAGGTTCCGATTCTGCAAAATGTCAACGGTTCTCTGAAAAACGTATGTTTCTATATATCAGTGAAACCTTTTCATGTGAAGGACCCCCAAAATGACATGAATTTGGCCGCGGACCCCCCCCCCCCACACACACATCAAAACATTTTGTTCCAGGGACCCCCCAGAAGCAAAGATTTGAATGTTTGCTTTAAAAGAATATATATACACACACATACACACAAAGTATGTAAAGTATATTTTCACGATTTTTCTAAAATAGCAGATCTACAAGCTCATAGCTCATACATAGCCTCATACATAGCCAAAGTGTAAAATTATGCTTTTTAAGCTCAAATGAAAAAGTGACACAGATGCGTTCCAGGTCTTAATGGGTTCCAAACATCAGAAGCTGTGCAAAGTGCCGTACAAGGTTTAGGCAAACAGCATCAACAGGCATCCATCGGTGCACACATGTGTGCATATTTATAAACCCATTAGAGCAGAGGTCTTCAACAGAGGGTCCGGGACCCCTAGGGGGTCCTCAGAGTTACTACGGGGGGTCCGCCAAATCTTTGTGTGATAGGCAAATATTGTACTTTTACTCCACTACAATTATTTGAAAACATTAGTTACTAACTTTACTTTAGCTTTCATTTCGATTATTATTATTACAAAACATACATCCTTTTCAGCCCTATATACATTTCGGCCATTTGAAAATAGCCCATCTACAAGCTCACAATGTGTCGCATCTCCATCTACGCATTGTGAGCTTGTAGATCTGCTATTTTCATATGTTATATACATTTGAGAACTTGAAATGGGACATTGTGCACAATGAGTACTTTACTTTTGGTACTTTAATGCCAATACTTTTGTACTTTTTGCATAAGTACATTTTGAATTCTGGACTTGTAACAGAATAAGTCTCAATACCACAATGTAGAAATACAAGTACTGTATTAAAAACATGCTCGAGTCAAAGTACAAAAGTATAAGCATCAAAAATATACTCAAAGTACCAAAGTAAAAGTACTCATTCTGCAGAAATGTCTCTTAAAGTTTTCAAAATGTATTCAAATATTTTGAAAATATCAAGAATGCAAGCTCACACCGGGTTGCTTTGCAACACGTTGTGAGCTTGTAGATCTGCTATTTTTACTATCTCTCTCACACACACACACACACAAATGTTTAGGGCTGAAGTGGTTAGTCCATGTTTTGTAATAATCAAAATCTACAAAATAACTACTAAGTCAAGTTTTCATATCATTGTAGTGGAGTAAAAGTACAATATTTATCTCTGAGATATAGTGGAGTAGAAGTAAATGTATTGAAAATTGGAACTCCAGTTAAGTAAAAGTTTCTAAAAATTGCACTCAAGTACAGTACTTGAGTACATGTACTTAGTTACTTTACACCATACTAGGCCTGCAAAGCCTGTGTCAGCATCACGACCGTCATGGATTAACTTCAACCTTGTGTTTGCACTTTCCCCATTTACGGCCTGTACATCTACATAAACATTCAAATTTCAAATATATTCCGTATTGTTCATTAAAAAGCATTTTATTCCGATTGGTGGCCATTTTACTCATAGAGTTATAATGTAGCATAGTGCAATACACCTCCCAGCCGATAGGGTGGCGTGGTTTAAAGCATATGGTGAAAAGACGGAGAAAATGGCCACCAATCAGATTAAAATACTTTTTATTGAAAAATACGGAGGATACAGGTACTTCTGAGGGCCCGTACACTAGAATAACATCCGTGGCCATGAAGTAAGCACTTTATATTTGAAATATGATCGTTTAAGTAGATGTGCGGACCGTAAATGGAGAAATTGCAAACACCAGGTTGAAGTTAATCCATGACTGTCAGTCATGTTTCAGGGCTAAAACAAAGACGGTTCTTATTCACTTCACACAGCAATGCTTCATCCTCACTAGTTGTTGCTTTTTTACCAAGTCAAATAACAGTGAAATTACACGCAATTCCATCAATTCCTTAATGCTAAGCAGTTAATTAGCTAAGCTAAGTAGCTAACACACACCTGCCAGAACACTTACCTGTTTGGTGGTCTAGGAGATGTTTTCACAGTCTGGTCACAGTGTGTTTTAACAGCTTTTTTTCACCAACCTGCTACACACTGATAACTCTACTCGACGTCAATGTGGAGTAACGTTACTTTAGGAGTTGTTTATTTCACTATAAGAGTCTTTTTCCTTGCCAACAGAGTGGGTCCTTTTCACTCTTTGAGTGGGTCACAAACATTTGTGATTGCTGGAAGGTGCGAGGGGGAGGGGCTGACAATTAAAGGACTCTAATAGCCCCGCCCCTCCCTGCTTCCTAGAGCAGTGGTTCTCAACCTGTGGGTCTGGACACCCCAGGGGGGTCCCCACATGATTTTTTTTTAGGGGGGGGGGGGGGTTCCCTGACAGTGAAGTGACAAATAAAGGACTTTTAAGACATTTTTAATACCAAAAACACAAGTACTACATCAAAAGTAATCAACAAACCCAACATCAACAAAATACTATAAAAACTGGTCAAACATTGGCCAAATTGTCAAATAATATAAAATAGCCAATCTGCAAAATCACAACGCTTTGTGAGCTTTTACATCTGTTATTTTCACAATATTTATCTGTGGAGTCAAACTAAATGTAATGCCTCGACTCCTACTTTCCAAGTTCTTGTCAGGGTGGGGGGTCCCCAGTTCAAATATGATTATTTTGGGGGGTCCCCAGTTCAAATATGATTATTTTGGGGGGTCCCCAGTTCAAATATGATTATTTTGGAGGGTCACGTCCTGAAAAGGTTGAGAACCACTGTCCAAGGGCAGGGTTTCTCAAAGTATAGGTGCCCCGGCCCCCGTTGCACCCTAGGTTGCCGTGACACAAGTCCAGGGCCCAGGGTGGGCGCAGAATACTTTGATAATATTTGCAAATCATCAATATATCACTTCAGTTTAATCACTTCACCTCACTGCGTTCTTTTTCCATCTACTGTACACCACATCCCTTTGCCAAAAATAGCCGATCTACAAGCTCACAACACGTGATGTTCCCCCCACACAGTGGTGGAAAAAGTACTCAAATGTTTTACTTAAGTAAAAGTATCAATACTGCAATCTAGAAGTACTCTGTTACAAGTAAAAGTCCGGAATTCAAAATGTTACTTGAGTAAAAGTACAAAAGTATTGGCATCAAAATATACTTGAAGTACCAAAAGTAAAAGTACTCGAATGTTTGAAAATAGCAGATCTACAAGCTCACAAGCGTCGCATCGCGACGCGTTGTGAGCTTGTAGATCGGCTATTTTCAAATAGCCTAGGTATAAAATAGAGCTAAAGTGGTTCATGTATGTTTCATAATATCATAATCTATGTCTGAAAAGTAACTAGTAACTAAAGTTTTCAAATAATTGTTGTGGAGTAAAAGTACAATATTTGCCTCTGAGATGTAGTGGAGTAGAAGTAAAAGTACTGAAAATTGGAAATACTCCAGTGAAGTAAAAATTCCTCAAAAGTGTACTTAAGTACAGTACTTGAGTAAATGTACTTAGTTACTTTACACCACTGCCCCCACAATAGGGATGCTGGGGTTCAGGTGGTTAAACGACGAGTATAAAGTCCTTTTCAATCTGTCCTAATTTAAAGGAAACTGATATTCTGATATGAAGTTTTCCCCGTGACATGCTGTATCTTTGGGGGAAAGACTGTAAGAATGTAAGGCGCTTTAAAGTAACATTGTCATTCAGGTGGTGCCGTGGATGGAAAAGTTATTTACAGGATGCAAACAGAGCTACAGTATAACTACAGTACAGTGGTGGAAAAAGTACTCAAATGTTTTAATTAAGTAAAGGTATCAATACTGCAATGTAGAAGTAGCCTACTCTGTTACAAGTAAAAGTCCGGAATTCAAAATTTTACTTGAGTAAAAGTACAAAAGTATTGGCATCAAAATATACTTAAAGTACCAAAAGTAAAAGTACTCGAATGTTTGAAAATAGCAGATCTACAAGCTCACAACGTGTCGCACCGCAACGCGTTGTGAGCTTGTAGATCGGCTATTTTCAAATAGCCTATGTATAAAGTGGTTCATGTATGTTTTATAATGTAATAATTTATATCTGCAAATTGACTGGTAACTTCAAATAATTGTACTGGAGTAAAAGTACAATATTTGCCTCTGAGATGTAGTGAAGTAGAAGTAAAAGTATAGACAACTGGAAATACTTCGGTAAAATAAAAGTACCTCAACATTTTACTTAATTACAGTACTTGAGTAAATGTACTTAGTCACTTTACACCACTGCAAACCAGGAAGTACAAAAATAAGCTTTGGAAAATGCTAATCACCACACAGGAGGTACAGGATGCACAGGAAGTCACCATCAAGTCAAGTAATCTTTATGTACAGTATATAGCATACTTGAGCATAAAGAAACGATAGGAGTTGACCCAAAGTTCTTTCCAATCGAGGATGGCCAAATGAAACACACGATAACCATAATAAATTGTAAAATCCACAAAAGCAAGACTAAAATGTAAAACACATACCAGTAAATCACAAGACTATTAAGAGTAACTAAACAAAACAAACAACTGATTAAAACGCTGTAAGGTATTACAAATAAATTATACATACATTAATTAATACATTCAGTGGACTCGAGAAAACATCAAAGGTGGGGCAACCTCAAACTAAGCTAAAACCACGAGAAAAGGGTGGGTCTTTAGATTTGATTTAAAATCGTCAACGGGGCAGAACTTAACAGTGGTACAGAATGTTATGTTTCTCAAAACAGATTCTCAATCATAGAGCCATGGAGAAGCATGCATAAAGAGAATTAAAGAGTCCCTAAAACTGGGGGATGCCACATGGCAGAGTATGACAAGGTCCCTGATGTCAAAGTTTCAATCTTTAAATAAAGGCCTAATAAAGAACACATTTGTTCTAACGAAACCCTTACAGTAGACTAATAGTAGCCTTACATCACATCGTCTAGTTAGTAGTTGCGGGGTTGTAATGTGACGGTCAAGTAAGTGGAAATAACATCTTATTAGGCTTTGTTAGGTCTTATTAGGCTTTGTTAGCCTCTAGGAATTATGTTACATAATTAGCGTATAACTGTGTTTGTTTGTTTCTGTCTAATAGCAGAGAACACCATTTCTAATAACGCCTTTTGTTACGTTTCATTTCTAATTAGAACATAATTAAGGGATAATAGTGGAAAATAAGGGTATAACAACGTTTGTTTCTTTCTAATAAAAAAACATTATTGCTAATAAGAAACACATTATTTGTAATAACGGCTTATTATGTCAAATTAGTGTACCGTAAATTGTGCTGCGACCGTGAACATGAACATACTGAATTTAGAGATTAAAGAGACACTAAAGGGTTGGACCACACATTGTAAGACATTGACTGTTTTAGTGGCATCCAATTCCACATCATGGTACACTCACTAGTTGGTCATTCTGTGTGACAGGGTCAAGTACAATTGCCTACGAGACGATGCACTGTAGATGATGCCTTTGTATGCCGGGTGTTATAGGAAAAGGAGGGACAGACATCCTGTATTTGCTGATCTACGGCAAGTTTGCGGGAAGGGGTGTATGGGTGGATCATATCCTGGAGGTATGCGACGCCCTTGACTGTATAGTATGTAATCACCAGTGAGCCACAGCCATAACTAACGCACAAGGGATTTGTCTCTTACTCACAAGTACAAGTTGTGAAATGTTGGTAGGACATGTTCTGTAGAGAGACTGTGCAACACAACAATACAATATGACAAGCTAATAATTATTTGAAAATAAAAAAATAAGAAATAATACTAGATTTAATCAAGTTAAAATTATAGCTATATATAAATAAAGTACATATAGAATGGCAGTATGATCAGCCAAATGTACAGGAAAAGAAGCAGAAGACATACTGTATATACACATGAAAAACACATTTTGAGCAGCTGCTCTGGATTCTTACAGTTGTTATATATTATTAGTTGTTTGCCTTATCCTTATTCAGGTCTTTTGCTTCACTGCGACAGGCCTGCCACCTCCTCCAGATAGGCACCCTTGTCACCGTTTGAGATTGGGCAGAGGACAGAGGACTCAGTACGCAACCCTTGGGGGTCCCTGTGGCAGTTAGGAAGTTCAGTACCCAGCCGCACATTGCAAGGTTCAGTCTCTGGTCTGCCAACTTTTTAAGCCAACCTGGTGGGGACTATGGTGTTAAAGGCAGAGCTGTAATCAATAAATAACCGCCTAACATAACTTGCTCTGGTGCGGCTACAACCGTGATTCTATTAACCAGCAGCTCAACAATGATTGGTCTTCCCATATCAACAGTGAAACGGGATGACATTCTGAATGCTTTCTAACAGGAAGGATTCTTTTGTGCAGCTGAACTGGGAAAAACTGCACAAGATGTCACATACTCAGAGTGTTTAATCTAATCAGCCCCTCTAAGTGCAAAAACAATCTAGCCTAAAACATTTAATTGTATCATAATAACTACAGGTATATTGCTATAAAAGTTAAGAACTACAGATCTGTGTGGTTTAACGGCAAACTGACAGAACTGTGTGAGCAATCACATTTTACAGGTGCAGATACAGTACTGCTAGCTACAGTATGCTTGCGTAATCATTTTGTCCAGGCTGCCTCCTTGAATGTGGCATTTAGAGGACATTTAGTTAATTAAAAAGTGAACATCATTTTATCTGACGGATAATCATACACCCTCTTCTCAAACAGATTAGAACAGGAGTTCTTTCATTGCTCAAAGTATTTTCTTAGATACAGAAAGAAATGGGTGTTCTCTCTGTTCAAGACACATTCCTCTGAAACCTTTTTGCTATGAAATGAGACACTGGCCAACTGCTTTTTATACTACACAGAAAAGTGGACTTGATATACTGTATGCTGGAGACCTGAAAGTGCATACTGTACCTTGCTCTGTACTGTATACTGTAGCACTGTATTTACAATTATTTGATTAAATCACTTGGTTCCTTAATTTAATACGGTTTTAATAAATATTTAGATCTAGAGTTTGACTTACACGGACCACAGGGGAGAGGAAGGAAAATATCTCAAATGTCTTGATGGGCCAGCTAGGAGGGCAATAATCGTACAACCAGGGGTTTTTCACTTGTCACTGGTCTGGGACACCCAAATAACTCTAGTTGAACCAGATGTTAGTAGTATTACTGGAGTGAGGGTCATAAGTGGTCAAGTGGTTAAGGCGCGAACCACATAAGCTTTGATGCCTGACAGTGTCCCGGGTTCCACTCAAACAGAGACTTGAGCGGACACATTAGGGGACAATAGTCATGTCCTGGTCATACGGTACATGGTTACGTTAAAGGTTAAAGGTTAAAGTGTTTGAACAAATAACAGTATTATACTATAGGCTACGATGTACTGTAGTGGGGGGAACACAAAGGGAAACATTTTAAATCCAGAGAAAACAGTGAGTCTGGATTGCGGAGAGGAAGGAAAATCTCCAACAACCCTCGCATTTTGACCATTATGGGACCTTCAAAAAATGAAACTCGTGTACACTACATTAAGCCACAGTTTAATAAAAAACATATTGAAAGCTCAATGTCAACACTGAATATATACAGAATTTTGCTGTTTATTTCATGTAAGCACCAAAACTATTTAGCCTTATTCCAGTGGATTAAACTGTTAATTTACCTATTATATCAATAGTGTAAGTACAATTGAAAGTACAACAACAAAGTGTAATGTAAATCTGGGTAATCACGTGTACTTATGTTAAAATAGACATATTAGGGGCAAAATAACACAGGTGCTAAGTACTGTAACATTGTAAATAGTTAGCATTTTATCAGACTCACTAATTCTTCAGTGAGATGAGGTGAAAACATAGCTTTGTTCTTAAAGGATGAGCTTTTGCATTCACAGTCCAATGGCTGTCATGACTCATGTTGCTACAGTAATCAGTACAGGCCTGGGAGAGCTATTTACAGTAGGCCTTCTATGTCTTCAATATGTTCATATTCAAAGTGATTGTTCATGTTTTCAGAAAAGGTGAGTGGTCGCTGTATTAAATTGAAAAGAGATCCACTACCCATGGCAGTGTCTCCAATGTTGTTTGGCCCCAGTAACTGCTGCGTCTTGCAGCTACAGTATATATACTATATATACACTGTGTGTGTGTGTGTGTGTGTGTGTGTGTGTGTGTGTGTGTGTGTGTGTGTGTGTGTGTGTGTGTGTGTGTGTGTGTTATATATACTGTATATAATTACAACTGAATCAAATATCAGTGCAAAACAGAAGTCTTTCCTGTGATGCTCCTTTCTTGTTTTCACATGAGTTTGACTGAAGGTTGAGGAGCAGTGCTCAGATCAGATCTGGGGTGAGGGGACCGTGAGGAGTCCTGTAGGCTTCAGCTTGTTGATCCCTCCATCCAGGATGCACACCCGTGGGTAGTTCACCTTCAGAAGATGAGTCCCAAACTGGTGTTGATGAAAAAGAAAAGAAATGTCATCATTACATTATGCTGGACACTGGACAGGCTCTGTGGTGTAGGGCTGGCCCCAAAACGTCCGATGGTTCGTTCGTTATATTGACATTCGGATCTCAATTAAAGGGTTCATACATTTGTTATTTATTAAATTATTTTCTGGCTCGCGACTCGCACGGCTAATAACACTTTTCTACCCACCCGGTTTAGAGAGGATACGGAAACATCAGTGTGCCTGTATGTGCGTTGTACAAAAAAATGGATATAGGATAGAAAATAGGCTTTCCACAGGTGCTGCAGGAAGATCAACACGACTTAAAAGTTTAGGATTATTGTTAAGGATATATATCCTGGAGTTGTTGGCAGATTCAGTCGAAGGAGTACAGAGGCGGAATAACTGAACGTGGATTAACTGAAAGATTACAAACAATTACATTTAGGACGAGGAGGTAGCCCACCTAACAACATAAGTTTAGCTGAAATGACACAACATCTTTTGCCCCCGCCGCCCACAAATAAATTAAATCAAAATCAGAAAAAAGAGGATATGGCATTCTAAGGGCTAGAGAAGATAAAAATGTTGGGAAGTGCTTTGCTGTCCAAAATGAGGAAAGCATCTAAAGTAAAAAAGAACAAGAAGCAAAGGCACTCCTCAATAAATCAGTGAACAATCAGTGAACAATCAGTGAAAATGGCGACATGTTTCGGCCAACAAGTGAGCTTCATCAGGGCAGAAATAAAATGAAGGTTCGACCGTTTGTAAACACCACTGAACGGCCGAACCCCAAATAAATGGCTTCATGAACAGCCCTACTGTGGTATCGTGTTATGTTAGAGGCTAGTATCTTTAATACTACTACCGTGATGGCAAAGGAACATGTCCACACATTGAGAATGAAGTTGTGGCTTGTGGTTTCTAGCATCCCAGAAACATGCTCTCAAATGAGGGGACACTAATATCACAAATATAATGTGCAATCACCAATATAAAAGCCCTGCACTAACTTGAGTCAAACTATTAACACATTTCTTCTTCACATTTTTAAGTACATTTGCTTGGTTCAATACATTATCGTCATTACAACAACTACCTGCTTTGTTACCGTGGCACACTGTGTCACACTGACTGTGACAGACAGACAGACTGACTAACCAATAAGGGAGCCGCTGCTGGCTCCTATCGGCAGGCAAGGCTCCTCCCTTTTGACCAAGAAAGTACATGCATGCATCCAGGCAACCTCAGGGCAGACTTGACTGAGATGAAAACGACAAATGGATAAAGGTATGAAGGATGAAGGTAGCCTATGTGTGGACTTGTGTTTAAGAATATAAGTCACATTATGCACCATGCACAAGGGTGCATGGTGACTCAGCCGGTTAGTGCACAGACTATGTTCCTTGCGAGTCCCAAAGTTAGAAACTAGCTCACATCATGTCTCACCTCCCTCTGGCCTTTGTTTTCTGTCTCTCTACACTCCAATCGAAGAGAGAGAGAGAGAGAGACAGAGAGAGAATACAAAGCAAAGCATTAAGATATCCAATGAATGAACCACATACTGCATTGAAATCACATTTACTGAAGGCTGAGAGAAAATAGAGATCAGAAGTATGAAGGATGAAATGCCTTTTTAAATACTCACTGCTCTCGGGTTTCATGCACCAAAATGACTGCATTTTAAAAATCAGCAGCCTATATGCTACATATTAGTGCCTGTGCTACAATATTGTATTGCTTTTTGGCATGGAACACTGTATGATTCTGCATAGTGCTTACCCTGCAAGATTCAAAAGGCACAAAGCTGCAATCTATAGTGGAGCTATGACCATTTGCTGAATTGCATGAACCAAAAACACACATTTAAACAAGCCTTTGTTTGAGCCCAGTCTTGGTGCAGAAAGCTGACAGTGAGGTCCAGCTGTTAATGTATAAATATATAACTATATCTATGAGATAGTCAATAATAAAAATCTGATTACAGACACACACACGAAGAAAATAAGTGTAAGATTACTGTGCAGCATCTTAGAAAGGGAATGAGGTTCTTACAATGGCACTGCCAGGGGCATCATACTGCAAGTTCAGGTCAGGCAGGCAGGGAGCCAGTCATACAACATATTTTTAAAGGTGCTGGTAAATCAAAAGTATTTTAAAGTATGTCTGGATGCAATGTTACCTGTGCTTTGCCAGACTTCCACTGCATTAAACATTAAAACAGCTTCTCCCCAGAACCGACAGCATGGATGGACTCATAACGACAGACACACACACACACACACACACACACACACACACACACACACACACACACACACACACACACACACACACACACACACACACACACACACACACACACACACACACACACACACACACACACACACACACACACACACACACACACACAAATCTCTTTGTTTATGATGCCAAGTGCAATATACTGTAGGCTATTGGGCAAGTGCAATATTGTACCTAGTGGATGGGTCCCCATGGTCTCCCCTTATTTTAATAATTTAATATTTCAAGATCTTTTTCTTAAGATTTATTTTAACTATGGATATTTTTATTTTGACAACAGACTATGATGACTTGACTATGACGGACTAACAGTTTATTGCATAATGTTGCTCTACCTGTATTTCTTTGTTGATGCTGCTATTTTTTTTAAGTGGATGCACTAAACAAAATTTTGTTACAGTGACAATAAACATCTTATCTATCTTATCTATAAAAGTATACGATGCACAATAGGTTTGATCAGGGCCAGAGGTGGGTAGAAAGTACTTTGTTAAATTTAGTTACGTACTGTAACTTTTTGAATACATTGTACTTGTAAGAGTAGTTTTAATGCAACATACTTAGAATACTCACCTCTTAGGTGGGTAGAGGTCTAGGTTTATGTAACTGAAATGCAAGTTCAAGATTTATATGGTTGCATGTTGTGACATGAAAATGCTTAATCTAAAGAATAATTCCAAGATTCAGCCGTTAATGCCACCATAGTAGTACTAAATCGCATCATATCAAGATAACTACAGTACAGTAACAAATATTATTATTATATTATGTATATTTTACAAAGATACTGGATGATAATGAGGCTACTTCCATTGATTGTCTTGCTTCATGGGAGACAATCTATATTAAAAGTAATATGATCACAATGCACTGGGCAAAATATAGTGGATCATTTTACTGATGCCAATTTTAAGCAGGTATACAGTAGTTCCGCAATCAAAAACACATTCCCTTCTGAACTCAAACAACCCAACCTGCTAATCAAAGCACCTCTTGCTGCTGCTTGTTGACACTAATGAAGGATTGTCACTTTAATAGAGCTAGGGTTATAATCAGGACAACGCCTGGAGCAATATTCCTGCTGAGGCATTACATAAAAGTTTGGCTCATACAGTTAACTAAAGAAGGAACAAAAAGGATAAGTTATTCTTGCAGCGGTGTAATGGTCGATATGGTTCTGTTGTGTTCTGCTGACGCATATTTTAAGACATTAGTTATTTTTCTGCAGTGAAATGCATAGATTTGTTTAAGACTCAGCAGATATGTTTTGAGGATCATCAACAGCATATTATGTGGCTATGGATACACAGCAGGGTGCTTCAGGGACTGACCCTGTGACCCTTTGGTTACAGAACAGTGAGTCTCAAATGACTAAGCAATTCTGCTAAAGAACCACAAAACTTCCATTGACACCCACTCCTGCATAAATAAATTAATAAAACATTGTTAGTTTTTAACAAAACTATTTTACAGAACCTTATAATAAAAATAAATGACTGGGTTAGGGTTAGAAAAATGGGTTAAACAATAATATTAGTGAAAAAAGGCCAAGGCTAAACAGACAGACCTTTTATCTTAGTAATAATACTAAAAAAAGGTCTTCCCTTTAGTTGTTGGATATTTGCCACAATATATTTGCACAAATGTGTCTTCTGCATTTACCCATTCTAACTACTAGGAGCAGTGTAAGCCATTAGCATGGCACACGGGGAGCAGTTAAGAGTTAAGTGTTTTGATCAGGTACACTTCGACTGGGGAGGCCGGGGGGTGAACCGGCGTGGGTAGAGATTCCACTCTACCCACTCAGCTACACATTGTTAAGTAAAAACTTTATCTATGAGGTGAAATTCTGTCATTTGGTCATTCAAAATAAATTATGTCAAACCATTTCTCTTTCTTGTCCTTAGAGTTATTAGATATTAAACAAACAGGGTTCTTAGGTACTCCATGCACAGCTGTGGAGCTCTAGGTGCCAGATTGCACACAGATTTAATTGGGTGCTTGAATGTTTTCCCATCTGAGTATTCTTTTGCTTATAATTGTGTTCTGCCAATTACTGGTGAATCTATAGGTACGCATGTTGGGAAGCCATGCACAAATGCGAACGTCCTTCCCCCAGCGCTTTCAATGCTTTCAAAGTATGCTCCCACACTTTGTGGGAGGAAATCTCACAAGATTATGCATTTAATTTGGACCAAAGTGTCATCAGAGTTTCAACATTGGATACAGTGATTAACTGCAACATCTAAGGCCAAAAAGCATCATTACAGAAGTCAGGAGCATTAACCCATTAAAACCGGGGAAGCATCTGTGTAAGTCTATATTTTAGCTACAATATATAAATTATATACTAGAGGTTTGGGCCGAACAACTAGAGCTCGGCACCTACGCCACACCTATGTCCCACTGCCGATCCGACCGATATATCATAGTGTTGGGGCTTTGTCAGAGTACCCGTTGTTGTACCCATCTTTCTGTGTCCCTTTTGTGCCCATATATAGAGATGTCTGTTTCTGTCTTTCTACCGGTGTCCTTTTATGCCTATTGCCCATATATGGAGATATCTGTATCAATGGGACAATGACTGTGTCAGTCATTGTCCCTTTAATGCCCATACGGAGATCCCATCAGTATATATTGGAATGCCCATATATGGGCATATTGGTTGGGTGAGCGGTTCTGGACAACTGGATGACCGAACTACTCGACCGCACTCCCTCTCCCATATTTTGTGCCCATATGGACTTGTGGATTTAGAACATTGGTTTAGAACAGTGGTTCTCAAAAATAGTTTTAATTTTGGGGGTCCTCCTTGCCACGAAAAAGTTTGAGAACTACTGTACTATGATTTAGAGGGGCATTTGTAGAATCGGCCTATGCCCCATGGTCTTAATAGGTTAATAAATAAAACAGCCTGTTAATAGCTGAATTTCCCAAGAAAATCGGAAGCAGCATGCTATAAACCTGTGAGCTAATTTAGTGACTCAGTCTTAACCTTTCCTCTTGGGCTCATATCACTTTACTTGATTGTCAAGGCTGGTTCCAGTCTGGCTCTCACTGACAGTCTGTCTCCTCAGCAACCCGTCTGCTGGCCTTTGCTTGTCCTGCAGTC
Organism: Gymnoscopelus microlampas; assembly: GCF_963454915.1. Taxonomy (NCBI): domain Eukaryota; kingdom Metazoa; phylum Chordata; class Actinopteri; order Myctophiformes; family Myctophidae; genus Gymnoscopelus; species Gymnoscopelus microlampas. The sequence goes on from NC_139939.1 coordinate 37,143,814, forward strand.
TAGTATTCCCCCTATACTACTGTGTCACATTATTATATAGTCGGGGGCCCCGGGGATAAAAAAGGACCGTTTGGTTCAGATTCTCGCAAATTCGCCAAATTTGGCACAGATGTTGTCCATACCATACTTAATCATTTTAAGATGGGTGCCAAGATTGGCGCCCCATGGTACTGCCATATTGCGCAATCCAATATGGCTGCCACCCGAAAAAAACGGAAAGGCCTAGAATCATAAATGATACCACTTTTTAGGGGTTTACCGGGTTGTATAATCTGATTCTGGTGTTATTTCAATGATTTGAGGTCAAGATTACCCCTCAAGGTCAAGTTTACTCATCAAAGTTAGTATATAAAGGCAATATCGGGGTAAAATCCAGTATTTCTGGTGCGCCATGCCAGATTCTACCCCCAAAAAGTTTTTTCTCATTATAAGCTATACTTGTATAATATGTATCAATGTTTCACAATTCAAAACAATCAGATTCTGGTTTCATCTCAATGATATGAGGTCAAGTTTACCCCTCTAAGTAAACATAAAGGTAATTTTGGGGTCATTAAAAACAAATCTTATCATTATTTATCGGAAATAATGTTTTGCCATTTAACCTATTTTCAAACTTGTCTGTCAGAGACAAGGCAGGAGTCAAACAGTAACAACATGTGATGTGTTTGCTGAATCAGCCTGCCAGTTAAACAAGGTGAAGGTAGCCTAATGAGGCTGTACTGTAATGCTGAATTCATGAAGGGCAATTTTGTTGTGCAGAAATCAGCTAGAAAGTTCAGCCTCATGGCCAAGGACCAAGCGCATGAGCAGTCCAACAAAAGCCTCCAGGTGCATGGCGGAGCCGTTGGACTCTATGAGAATCCTGAAGCCCTTACACTGTTTATGCTGGCTGGACCTGATTGCACACGGATAGTTGAGGAGTTTGAGGCCATCAATGACCCACCAACGTCATCCACTGCTCATCATGAAGAAGGACATAACTTGCAAGTAAAGTTTCGCAAGGATGTACTCTCGTTCATCGATGTGGTACAGCAGCTAGGCAACCCCTTCCTTGCTACAAGCCAGGAGCTTATTTCACTCGATACACAGAATGTCATGGAGCCGGCAGTTGTTGCTTCTTTATCTCAAATCAATGAAGCCGGCCAGACCCTTCACGCAGCATATGTCAAGGAAAGATTGGAAATGGCTTCAGTACCAGTATCTGATACCGTCAAGCGGAAAAACATGCTAACATTCGCCAACCGAACTGGCCCCAAGAAAAAAGGTACAAAGGACAGTGGCATACAGAAGCAGAACATGGTTTTAATCACACAACTGTTCCTTTCACTCCAGTCACGTCCCAATGCTGACATGACAGACTTCTTTCAGTTCGAAAATCAGAGAGAGCCACCGAGCCTGGCGGACAGAGGGTCTCTGCGATCTGGGACAAAGTCTGACATTCGTCAATGCCTCAATGCTAGCACAGGTCGTGCAGCTTCTGCCAAACAAGCTACCGTTGTGGTGTTGGATATGGCAGCAGTCATCCACATAGTGCGCCCCACAACAGCAAAGACATTCAGCGAGTATTGCTCAACATTACACCATTTCTGGAGGCCCAAATGACAACTAGTACCCAACGCATTGATGCTGTATGGGACAACTACCCAGAGGAAAATAACCTAAAATATCTTACACAGAAACGGCGTGGGAATGGTTCACAGACAAAAGTCGGTGATGGTAGCACTCCAATCCCTATCTAGCAATAAGCTCAATCCCAATCCCCCCCTAAGCATGAATGGAACAGTGGCTTCCTAAAAAACGAGGACAACAAAAAGGAGCTCTTCTCATTCATCAGCACACAGATCTCAAAGAATGACATGCGTGGAAAGCTCCTTATGACTACCCGCTTTGAGACTGTGCTCTCCAACATGCCTTGTGATGTCACAAAACTTCAGAAGTGCAACCATTCTGAGGAAGACACCAGGATCCTCCTGCATCTGGCACATGCAGCAGAGCAGGGTCATACAACAGCCTATGTTCGCACCGTAGACAGCGATGTTGTCATTTTGGCAATCCGGTTTTTCGAGACCCTTGGCCTAACGGAGCTCTGGGTGGGTTTCGGTACTGGTCGAAAATATCGTGACATACCAGTCCATACCATCTACTCTGATCTCGGTCCATCAAAGTCCTTGGCACTACCCCTCTTCCACAGCTTAACAGGGTGTGACACAACTTCCCAGTTTCTCGGATGTGGCAAGAAGACAGCTTGGGCAGCCTGGAGAAGCATACCAGACCTCACCAACACACTAGTTGCTCTCACACACACCCCTGACCTCTTCAGTCTTGAGTCTGTGCATATGCAGAACATTGAACGTTTCGTCGTGCTCATGTACAGCAAGGGGTGTGGTGCAGCTGGTGTCAATGAGGCCAGACATCGCCTCTTCACCACTGGAAGTAGATCACTGGAAAACCTCCCACCTACCCAAGCTGCACTGTTCCAACATGTCAAGCGAGCGCTACTGCAGGCAAGTTTCTACTGGAATCAGGCAACCTCGGTCCAGCAGGAAATTCCTGACTTCAGTGAGTGGGGCTGGCACAAAGATGGCACTGGCACATGGCAACCACTGTGGACCACTCTTAGTGATGCATCAGCAGCATGTGATCTTCTTGTTCGCTGTGGCTGCCTCAAGGGATGCATGGGAAGGTGCAAATGCAACCGTATCGGTGTCCGATGCACAATCCTCTGCAAATGTGGAGGTGGGTGCCTTAATAACGAAGATGACAGCCAGTAACTCCACACCTTGCAAGGGATGGAGACACAATAAAGAATGTGAATGACATTGTGATCTAACTTTTTGATTTTATCAAGTTTTACGGAATATCTATTTTGATTACATTGTCCCCTACTGTCAGTTGTTTACTTAAAGTTGAAGTTGGACTTGTGGACTCAGGTGGAGCCTGAGCATTGGATCAAAAAAACATTTTTTGCTGTGTCCCTAGACACATTTTGTTTGTCTTTTTCTTTTAGGATTTTGTTGGCACATATCAATTTTAATTGAAAATTGTTTGTATTAGTTTATTGTTAATAAACAATCTACTGTTTTGAGTTGTGAAACATTGATACATATACAAGTATAGCTTATAATGAAAAAAAATACTTTTTGGGGGTAGCATCTGGCATGGCGCACCAGAAATACTGGATTTTACCCCAATATTACCTTTATATACTAACTTTGATGAGTAAAATTGACCTTGAGGGGTAATCTTGACCTCAAATCATTGAAATAACACCAGAATCAGATTCTACGACCCAGAAAACCCCTAAAAAGTGGTATCATTTATGATTCTAGGCCTTTCCGTTTTTTTCGGGTGGCAGCCATATTGGATTGCGCAATATGGCAGTACCATGGGGCGCCAATCTTGGCACCCATCTTAAAATGATTAAGTATGGTATGGACAACATCTGTGCCATATTTGGCGAATTTGCGAGAATCTGAACCAAAATATCCCCGGGGCCCCCGACTAATAGTCAGAGGGGAAACGTCATCAGAATGATAACTGTATAAACATTACTTCATATCCTACACATGCCCCAATTTTGCACATTGCAGCCGGTGTTACTGTTTTGTTGAGTAAGGTGACAGGAACTATTATGTCATCTAGTATCTACCGATCCATCTTATTAATTCACAAAACCTGTGTCTGTCTGTCTGTCTGTCTGTGTGTCCCAGCCAAAACTCGGGCACCACCTAACCTAACAGCCTCAAACTTGCCGTGTGTGTCCCATACGATCGCAGCGGTGTGCATTGCAGAGAACTGAAAAACCATGAGACAGAGAAAAAGAGAGAGACAGAGAGGGGGAGCAAGCCCGTGAGAACACAGCCTGTCTGCTGCTTGAGCTGTGTGGGGGTATAGGAGGTTGTAGGATTCAGTGAGTGATCAGAGAAATTTGGGAGGTGACAGTTGACCTTGAGGTCTAGTCTCACCGCTCAGACTTGACTCCCACCTAGGAAACATGCCATCGTATCGTTCACTCAGATGTAGACCGCCGTAAAAGTGCCTCTTTTCTTTAGTGTCTGTTTTTGCACAAATGGAACCAAGACAAAAATTCCTGTATAAAATATTGTACCTGGCAAATAAAGGGATTCGGATTCCGATACGGTTGTATACCACTTTTTCCAGCATTGTTGCAGAATGTTTTGGGGACTTTTACCGCATACTCAGGTTGAAGTGTGGGAGAACAATTCCACTTCTTCAGGCATCAGAGATTATAAGGAATGAGTCGGGTGGCTAGTTAGGTGAGAGGTAATCTCTCAAAACAGATTATGCTGTGCAACACACTATTAATTGTTGCAGGATAAATAAATACTATACAGCTTTTCATATATATATACATACATATACAGGATTTTGCAGTGTGAACACCATTAAGATATTGCTAGTCTCCTGCTCAGGGTTAGGTTCAGTTGTGTCTCAGGAGGGAGAGCTGTGTCTGAGGGGAGTTGCAGTATATTCAGTGAGTGATCACAGTAATTTGAGAGGTGACAGTCCTTCACGCCTGAATGGCTATGTGACATGCCATGGACAATAATTATCCCAGGAATACTGTAGGTGGGAGTTCATCATAGTTAGAGATTTGTTTTGATAAAAGTGATTTGGTGTGCTAAAAAAAACCCATAGCACTTTCTTATGTAGTAAGTAATATTTGTGATTAAAAGTTAGTATTGCACCCTGCCACATGTCTAACCTACACAGCAAAATCCTCAGCGTTAGTAACTATTTTATATTTACAATGGTGTAGTGCGCCGAAAATAGCCGATCTATAAGCTCACAACGTGCTACATCGCGATGCGCTGTGAGCTTGTGTATCTGCTATTTTTGCTATGTCTGAAAGCTTGTAAGTTGCACCTGCTGTATAATGACAAATAGGGAGGCCAGGTTGAAAGTGGTTACGCTTGAAACACTTGTTATGTCCCCTCAAACTCTTCAAGGTTCACTTAGTTCTATTAGCCCTCCTACTCTATTAGTAGTATACTGTTGTGTTGAGCCGTGTTACGAGCTGTGGCCTGAATGAGCTTAGCTTGAATGAGTCTGGCCATCCTCCTCTGACCTCTCTCATTAACCAGGTGTTTTCACCAGCAGAAAGCTGCTGACTGGAGGCTTTTTGTTTTCTTGCCCCATTTTCACTACTTCAAACACTGTAATTTTGAAAAGCACAGTGTTCTGAGATTAAAAGGAGAGGTTCCAGAGATAAAAAAGAGTCTATGCATATCAATAAGGTATTATTGTTATATTATACACTTTTCCTTCAAAATAAATAACTGGATGAAAAGTGCTTCCAGGCATCAACAGACCCCATAGCTACTCATGCTTACGTGTACTCAGGATAAAATGAATTGAATATGAAAATGAACAACATTACAGTTGAGAAAATACGTACAGTAGTACAATAGGGATTTTTACTTCTCTAAATAAGGGCATTACCCGGTATCCCTATTTTGGACTTTAGAAGAGAAAAAAGTGAAAAAAGTTTTTATCCAATGTTGAAACAGTTCTAAGGAGTAAGAGATGAGCAGCCTCTACCTTCTGACTGCAAGTGTGTTCAAGGGATGCGTTCCATCTAAGCATCATTAATGTAACACATACATTTCTAATCGGTCCCTCCAGTATTCCCCCCCCCCCCACTTCCTGGAAACAGCAATGGTGTGATCAATTCCCACTGTTAAAACAAAATAGAGTATATTTAAACAAAGCCGACATAAGCTTTTACAAGGTTAACCTCTTTTCATGTGTTTTTAGAAGGCAACTCACATCCCTTTTACTGTACACAGGGATCTGCTTAAGAATTGCTTACTTTTACCAAAATAACCACTCTAATGGAAGCACACTTGAACATGCAGATCACTGTTATGTTTGTGTGTGTGTGTGTGTGTGTGTGTGTGTGTGTGTGTGTGTGTGTGCGTGTGTGTGTGTGTATGACAGCTATTGAACATTAATATATACCATGTTTTCCCAGGTGTATTCGTGTGCTTGTTTGTTTTTTTCTACTTACGGTTGTGGCTCTCTTCATGGCATGGCTGATGACAACGATGACTCGTCCTCTGAAGTTCTGGAGGAGTCCCGCTGCAGGACACTGGACCACTTCATCATCAGCATTGAACACGGTGCTGTAGGGGACATTGATGCTGCCGGTAATATGGCCTCTGTTGAAGCTGGACGCGCTGGTGTTAAAGCTCAACAACATTCAAAAATACAATTGGCATTGTCCATGTTTACATTTTGTTTCCGTATACTGTAGATACAGATAGTTGATACATATAGACAGAACCGAGAGAGTGGGGGGGTGTCTCTGGTGGGTTTTGTTCCTTGACCAGGAATTGCAACATAGCTACATTGACATGTGTCTTAACCACTACGTCATCTCACCAAAGCACCAGGATTTTATGAACAAAGTCCTGTGAGTTGTCGGCTTCATACCCACATATACCAGGGCCTACTCTTCTGCAGTCTCCCTCTCAGCTTTTCAACAGTCTGTCCTGAGATGTTGGCATTATCTTTTCCCTTCTCATCTCCTTCTCATGCATTCCATGCATTGGTACCCATATGATAAAAATGAAATGCAAACATCTGGTCAACCATCTTTATCTTGTTCTCATGGTCAGCCGGTTGAGAAAACTGTTAGCGTTTCTCATTGCTGGCTATAAACACAACACTTCTGGACATGATTTGAGTCATTGTCATGTACAGTATTTAATCCTAAGACATGAACAAGTGCTGTCTAAAATTTAGAGAGCTTTAATGTACAGTACATCCCCAGTCTCAACTTCACATCGTTAGGCTATAATAGTCTCCATAAAACAGTGTTTGCAGCATAGTGGCCTGTCTGGGACCCATCAAGGCCATAGAAAGAGGTGGATCATCGAGAGACACAGTAAACAACAGTATGTCATTGTCCACTTTAAAAGGGTGAAGGGTGGGGGGCATTTACCATTACTTTGCTGGTTCAAACTCACTGAGACTACTGTATGAGAATATAACATTTCAATATAGTCACATTATGAATGCACTTTTATCATACAGCTACAGAAATGCACCTACAATAACGCTGAGGCAATTTTTCACTAAGGTGAGAAAGTAAACTGCTAAAGCGTATTTCACTGACAATAAATTGAGTACCTTGACATAAGCATTCAATGTGGATTCAGTGGATACCAGGAAAGAATATTGGCTCAACTCTGTTCATCCTTTACCCACACAGCTACAGTGTGATTCACTAATTAATGTCATTGTTACAGCACTTGTCTGAGCCATGACAGAACAGGGGACAGAGAGAGTGTCAATGCACAACCAAAACTCTGTAAGAAACCTTGCATATATAGCTGAGTGGACAAAATCAGTTCATAGAAAAAGGAGGATCGGGAAGGGAGAAAAAGTCAGTTAAATGAAAAGAATAACTTCCTCTCGGAATGGAAGTAAAATGTGACAGGTCTAGGAAAGGGGTGGGGGCTGTAAATGGCATGAGAAACTGCAGGAAAAAAGAAAGGAAAGAAAACAAGAAAAGAAAATGAAGAGAAGTGAACAGACCAGGGGCTTCATTCATAAAATGGGCTTCAGATGAAATGTAATCTTCAGTAACTACTTAGATAAACCGATGATCAAGCACAAATTCATAAATCATAAAACCAGATGTAGAAATTATCATATTAAGTTAACTTATGACGTGGCATTTTATCAGTTAGTTATAGGTGAGAAGAATTAAGCCAATACCCTAACCCAATGTGTTTTCAATTAAAGACATTAACTTGTGTGGCAAATTTACTCAACCATGATTGTTATTGGAAGATGTAGCAACTGTGCATTTCAAAGAGAACACGTTTTCAGAGACAGGAATTACTTTCTTGCTCACAATGATGAGTGGCTTAGATGTCCCTTTTATTTCCCAAGAAATGTTTTCTTAGGTTTGTGTGCCGACACGGTGTAACCCTGCCATACCTGTACTGTCCAAGTACTCTTCACTCTGAGATTCCTCACTACGGGGACTGTCTTCTAGAGGGAACTCTAGTGACAGTTTAAGTATCCCAGTCAACTCTTAACCGCATGCCTACCCACTGTGATCCGGGCTATTCTATGTATCTTGACAGCTAGATACTGTGGATACTTGTTCCGTTTACAACTGAAAAACAGGCGCACATCAAATTTGACTTCTCTCGGGTTATAGGTGTAGTTGACTTTCTTTTGTTTTCCATGGTTCAGCCTGAATCAACACTTACTTGTGCGATACACTTTCTACAGTACATGGAAATCTGTAATTGTTCCTTTTCCAGAGGCAAAGGTAAGCAACATTCATATGCACATGTATTTAAGATAATTAGTGAATTATGAATCAATGGCGTGTAACACATAATACGCTTCTTAAAGTCACCGTACACAACTTTTTTTACTTCAGTATTTTCTATGAATCGGTAAATCAACGTATATCAAAATGATCTTAAGATTATGTTTTTACATAAATCAATTTTTTTTTTATGAATGAGGCCCCAGAAAACAAAAATGAAATACACAAAAAGAACAGAAAAAATAAACAAGAGGACAGCGGGCTGCCAGAGAGAAAGGAATAGAACTAATAAGGATTGTGTATACAGTATAATTAACAAATCATTATCAGTGTATTCTGAGTGAAGGTATTGATGTTACTGCTACATTTCATAAGTGGCTCTCAGCTACATACTGTATTTTCTGGGCAATTTGAGCAATTTGTGCAATTAACTAGATCATTTCAGGTGATGTGCAAGCATTTAGGGCTAATCGCACAACGTAATCCATTAAATTACCATTCAATTCAATTATGTTACCCTTACACTGGAAATAATACTAAGTAAGTGACGGTTGTTAAAGCTAGACAAGTAAAATGCCTATTATCTATCAGATAACAAGACAACTACATCAGGATTTTGCTGTTTCAATCCCATACAAATCTTAATCCCCCCTTTTTGTGACCGAACAGACCCACATTATTGGTTTAGCCTGTGAAACACAGTGGTGGTGGACTAGGAGTTCGACAAATCCCGTGGTCAAATCCTCCTTTTGTTCTTTCGGGGTTAGCCCGAGGAGCGTCTGTCTATCAGGAGTCTATAGTGGTAGGGATTTGTGCTGGAGGAATTGCCATTCTAATCCTCACTGATTAATGACTCTTTAACCTTCTATCCCCTCCTCTTCTTAAACAATCACCATTCCACTGACAATGCTAAGAAGGAGCGAGGCTCAATTTCCAGGCAGTGGAAGTTTGAAAGTCAGCATTGTGTTGAGTACTTCAAGACAAGCAATAAAAGAGAATACATATTGTTGATTTACAACTGTGAAATTACCTTTCCGTCTTTGATATTGTGAGTTTGTGAAGAGCCAACCATGATGGATTATAGAGCTATTTGATCTGACAACCAGTTGTCTTATATTTTTAATCTAAGGGATTTAGATCAGATAAATACAGGAGTCTGGGGTATTTGTTTGTGTGGCAGACGCACGCACGCACACGCACACACACACACACACACACACACACACACACACACACACACACACACACACACACAAATAGACATTGGCTGTATGGTATCATTGGTGAAAATAAGATTAGGTAGTATTGTTTCACACTGTAAAGAGGCAAGCTGGTTGGCTTGAAGTGGTCTAACTGATGAGTAAGGTTAATGTATGTAAGGTCAGGCTAACACTCCCGTTATTCATTCTTTGTTTAATTGGCAAGTACTGAAGTACTGTCCAATGGCCAGCCATCATCGAAAAATGTAAATAGTTTGTGTGTATCATGTGCAGCCAGGGTACAAATCAAATGGGATGGGTCTGAGATGTGTAGGGCTGATCCAGCAGAGACAGCACAATGTATTCTCCTCAGGTTCGCAGGAGGAATGCATCAGAAAGCTTAATCCCTTGGACCACCCTGCCCTCTTCTGAGATTGAAGGGAGTGCTAGGGCAGCTTGGCTTTACGATGGAGGTGGTTAAGTGAAACCCTGCAGAGATTGTTTTGGGTGTTTGGCAGTGCGTGACCAGAGTAGATCATTGCCTCATCGCACCCTGAGTCTGGCTCAAACTAGTCTTTGATGAGAGGCTGAACTACAGTGTTTGATTCTGTGTACCTAAGGTTTCACTCTCGGAATCAAGCAAAACACTGGCATCTGCTCAGGAGCTGCATGGGCAGAAGATCAGAGATCTGATGCAGACAGATTCAGGCATTCTAGATCAAGGGTACAGAGGGATAAAGACAGAATCCCTCCTACCGTAACTGAATGTATGCATATACATAGTGTCTGAAAGTCGTTGAATTCAGTACACTCCTCCTTCTTAACCTTGTGAAAACTTGTTCACGTCAAAATCAAAGTGAAATTATTTTGCAATTATTTTGAATAATTTCACAAGGACAAAAAGATTGCGCACACACACACACACACACACACACACACACACACACACACACACACACACACACACACACACACACACACACACACACACACACACACACACACACACACACACACACACACACAGTCTGAACAGCCTTGAATCAAAGACAAAGGATAGCTCAAACAATTGCTGCAAATGTGAATAATGTGTCTGAGTTCACTTTTACACAAAGCCAGTAAGAGCCGGGGATCGAACCGGGAACATTCCTGTTGTCATGTCAGACAAGTGAATTTTGCATGCCATGTCTTACCACTATCAACCATGTAAGGAGAAGTTGATGCAGTAGAGAAATGCAGAGAAAGAGATTTGGGGAATTGCTCTGCAACCTGTTTGACTGCAATAGCAATTTTAGCGGCTTTCAAACCTGCAACATACATCAACAGCTGTCAGTGGAAACATGACCTTGGGTTTCATGTAAGTCTATTGAAAACATTTCTCAATGATGTGTGACTCATCACATAACAAGCAGCCTGGACATTCATATCCAACCTCATAGATGAAACACTCAAGACACTAAAGTATTTCTAACTAATGTCACTTACTGTAGTATTTCCTTGAAAAGGTATTTAATAGGCTACTAAGGCTAATTAATCATTCATACATAAATTAAATTAGTGTTAAAAACGTCAATTCCAATGCTCTATCACGTTGGTAGTTATTTAGCAAAATTATGCAACGGTTAAAAAGTTTTATCAGCCATTTAAAGATTAAACTGATACTCACTTAGATACTCTAGAGTTGAATTCCAATGGTGTGAATTCATGACATCATTCAAAAAGCACATCTTACTCGGAGTCGGTACGGTACCATATATGTGTGTATATATAGACGGGTTTCATGTTTGTAAACATTGAGAGGATATGACCGCGCAGAGGAGGGGTAAGCCTATAGAGGGCGCCATTACCCGCAGCAGCTCTGGTCAAATGTCCATTCAGAAAAGAAATGATCTTCACCGGGTTTAATGAAAGTAGATTAAATTATGCAGTTTGTAATACCTTGTTTACTCAATAAAAATGATTTGTTGGAAGTTGGATCTGTTTGTATATAATAGCAGCATTATGCCTATTATGCCTATAATAGCAGAATTATGGCTATCTAACTCCCGAACATAACAACAGAGTGAACGGCGCAACAATTCGTTTCCCCCGAGCATGCGCAGATTGCGCATTCTGCTCTGTGATGACGTCGCGCGGAAATCCGTCTATACGGTATGCTATACTCAGGCCAACAACTTAATTTAATTACAACAATTATTCACTGCATACCTCTCAGCTTGCTAAATTGTAGAAATACACAAAGACAGTGGACTGCCGATTATTCTTAAAACAACTAAAGCTTCCACAGTAGTTGATCAGTAAGGATACTCCTCAGCACAGCGGATATCCACAGCCACAATTTTGGGCTTGCTCGCTTTTGTCCTCTTGAACTGCCCACCTGGAGACAGCTCACACAGGTCAATGAAGTCTTCAGCCGAGATCCGAGGAGAACCCTCCGCTTTAAGGTCACTCAGCGCCAGGGGCTCGCGGGACTAGAGAGGGCAGAGAATCACACTGTATGAGGTCAGATTATTCAAGAGTTGCATTTGATTAGAACCAAATAAATGTTTCACAGAGTGGCTGTGGAGATGTGGATGTGGTTATGAGAATGCTGAATATTGATGTATTTCAGCACTTTGTGAAAGTTACCTGCAAAGATGACACCAAATAGCATTTGCATAGAGATGGATAAGCCATAAGTCTAAAGATGTATATAATTTATAGAGTTGTTTAAAAAGTTTAACCCTGGCATCCCTATTTAAAAATGTTTAACACATTGAGTGCCAGAGGTTTTTTAAAACAGGGTACAGCCAGTGCCAGCGTTTTTAACGATTCTTTTACTTCTTTTTTTTTTTTTTACCGTCACAGAATATTTTCCGTGATCACGGCCCTCACGGTGATCCCCTCATTACACACACAGGGATCTCGTAGAATCGAAAAAAACTAAAACAAAAATCGCGGTAATCTGTTCCATAATTGCAGCCAGTTGAAAATAGCATGTTTCGCCAAAAATACATAGTAAAACACTGGAGCCAAGATACAGAATATTCCCCAAATACTTTAACCAGGAAGTGAATGGACCAGTACATCTTTGAAACATGTTATCTATGGTTCTGTGTGAAAAAAAATAATATATATATATATATATATATATATATATTATTATATTATTATATTATTATTTATTTTTTTCTAAAAACGTATATATATGTTTTCGGCACTCAACAGTTGGATTTGAAAAAAACGTATATATATACGTTTTTGGCACTCGATGTGTAAATGTAATAACGTTTTTTTCCCCCCCAAAAAATATGACATCTTTGAAAATAGGGCTTAAGTTTTTACATACCCAGAAAAGAATGTGTCTTATATATACAGTATATATATATACATATATATATATAGTATCTCCTTCTCTTTTTCTATTGTACATTGTATGAGAATGTGCAATAGCTGTAGCCCAGCTTTGTGTGAGATCAAAGAAGGTTTGTTCTGGAGCTGAATAATCGACAGGCAGCTCTACAATTAGCACACTAAAATGTCTAGGAGTATTTGTATTTGTGGATAGTATTACAGAAAGGTTATTGTGTGTTTGTGTGTCTGTCAATAAACATTTTGAAAAAAGAAAAAAAAAGAACACAGATTGAACTTAAATCTACACATTCAAGATGTTTCCATTGTTATGGTATATGATTTTGTGCCTATGAAAACATAACGTGTCCATTGGGATTCCTGTCCTCAACATGATATCTAGTCATCAATAACATGAAAAGTAGTAAGCATAGATTGATTTCTGTCCTATGTATGAGATGGAGACAGAAGGCAGTGAATATTGAATGAATAAAAATGTATTAATAAATAAAACTCTCTCAAATAAAACAGCTGTCTAAACTGTAACTGCAAAAGCAATACATAATTAAATTCTGTATAAGATCTGGGCGGATGAACCGAATAACTTATGCTCTACCTACTGTAGTCTCAAGTGGCTAGCCCTCCAAACTCACTCCACTCTGAATGGAGTTCTAGGGAAACTCACATTGGAAACAGTGGATTGGATAAAATGAGCGGGCAGTTCACTCTCTCGGTTTTGGCCAAACTGTGATGAGTGGATCCAGTCAAAGCAACTCATATTGATCAACAAAAATGTTAGAGAAATGTATGAAAACATTGACTGAGGCAGGTGTTCTTCACAAAATAGCATCTTGATTCCGTTTGCATCGTCTGCATGCCGTTTGTACTTTTAAGCAGGTCTCTGCAAATGCTGCATACGCTTGGTAAGCCATCTAACAGACTGTCTCGTCAATTCTTCACACCATGTAAGAGGCCTCGTTTTACTTAGGTGGTGCCTTGCTTTTTAAACTTATAAACACCACAACCCAACACACATCAACAGCGTTTTTGATGAAGTAATGTTATTTGCTGTCTGTCGCCATGTTTTGATAGATAGATAAGATACCTTTATTGATCCCACAGGGGAATTTCAGTCGCCTAGAGGCAGCACAGCAGAGTTACAGAGTTACAGGAACAGAGTAAGGAAAGTACTGTCATATACAGCAATAAAATACCAAGAAAAACAAAAAGCGCCGTCATTACAGAACAACAGTATACATTATTATACAAAACAAATATTACAATCAGTGCAATGCCAATCAAATAAAGTGTCCATTTCAATCAGTGCAATGCAAGAGAAAGGTGACAGTGTTCACAGTGCAATCAGTGCAATCAGTGCAATAGCCATAACCATACCCTAACCCTAAAAGTGTCATTAGAAGGTAACTGCGGAGCTACTACTAGACATGTCCTGCCCGCAAGGAGTGACGAATACCAAGGTTTCACTGAGTGGTAGTGTTTAACATAGACAGATTAGACACTATTGATGTGCGCACTTGGGTGAGCCACTCCACCTCCATGGAATGGCTCTGCCAATGCCCTGTCCATACTGTTGATGGCCCAGCAGCCATTCTATCCACTTTTTAGTTCCGAGGTTATGTTCTACCCACCCTCAGAAACTATCCATGTTGGATTAAGTAGTAGGGGTTAGACCCTTGATCCAGGCACTTTACATCAGATACTGCAGTAGAGCTATTCTGTTGCCAACATTAAGCCCCTGACAGACTGCAAGCGTCAGACACGCACATGTTATCAAAAGTGTTCGCAACAGCTACAGCCATACTAGAAGCATCAATCGGACCAGTCAAAACCTGTCTTTCAGAGCTCGGTTCTATTTTGGAGTGTCGATGCTTGGCAAAGACCAGAGTGAAGGAGAAGAAAGTGAATGAAACAATGGACCAGTGTGCATGAGTGGGTGCGTGTGCTTCCAATGTGAATTCTTGATGCATGTCAGGGACACTTGCATCAACTGCGCTTTCAGTGTGCCACAGCCTTTAGATGACTGTGGCTGCCGTCTGCAACTCACAGGATTTGCGAATTTGTATGTGTGAAGCAGTGTTGCTATTAAAAAAGCATACCTGCTCAGCATTTTCCCTGTGAAAGCAAAGAATGCAAAAGAAAACAAACAAAAGAAAACCTACTGCCATTTGCAATCAATGTTGACATTTCAAGCTATCAAGCTGTGTTTTATCGAGTTGTTTCACACTCACTTACCCTATTCTCTACCAGATTATACATTTTTGTAGAAAGACAAAACAGCGAGGGTGAATAAAGGTCAGAGCTGAGCTCTGTATCATTGATGCATAACATAATGAAAGATCAATCTGCGATAACAGGCAGTTCTCTCATCCTCCTAGCCAGTAGTTGACGTATATCCTGTGTGTTAGGGTTAAACATTTCCACCCAAAATGAGACATTTTCTATCCTGTGTAAAGATCACTAGCCCAAGAAATCCCGGTAAATTGACTTGTTTTTAGCTACAGTAAAAACAAATTGGTGATATTTCAAGCAACACTAAATGCAACAAGGAGAAATATGCATAAACCAATGGGTTTCCATTCTAAACACACTGTATTATTTGGTAATATTAAAATGTATTAAAGCGAACGACACCCTTTATGTTCATCAACATTAGAATAAACAGAATATAAACTGTGTATGCTGCTTTAACTGTGCTATAGCTGAGAGCCCATAACTCAAGCCTCTGAAGTGATATATGACAATTCTTCATTGTATAAACAAAAATAAATCTGTAAAAGCAAGTAATGCAAGTCAAGCAAGTCTGTTGTGTGTCTGTTGTGTGTGGAGAGTCCAGTGGACTGAAGCAGTCTATTTGTGGATATCCACCCATAGATTATTTGGCGAATTGGGTTTATGGACTGGGTTTAACTGAGAGACGCTTCTTATCCACATCCAAGTTTCCTATGGAAACGATTGTGCCCAAATTATGGGCATGACTTCTGGTTGTCAGTCATTCAATTAATTTGAGTCATTCATGTCAGTCAATAATAAAGTTGGAACACAACCTGACAGAAATTTAAAAAAGGGTCATATTAGTCTGCCGTTACCTTGTGACATGGGTTCTATTAACAATGACAGCTATCATTCAGACAGCAGGCTGTTACGACAAATGAATGATCAATGCGTTTGTATCAACCAGGATTTTGAAATTGCTTAACAAGCATCATTTAATCCCCATGTGCAGATTCAGGTGTCATAATGTAGCAGCAACCGCAAATAATGAAACACAAGAGGTACTGTAGGCTGCTAACAGCTAAGAGCAAGTGTCAAGAGATGAACCAAAACAAATCAGAATACAAATTAAATGAAGAATAAAACACTAGAGACAACAGGATCACATGAGGCATGATGCCAAAAATACAGAACCCAATTTGTAACAAAATAACAAAAACTAGATGTGAAACTATCCCAAGTTCCCAACTAATGTACACATGGCTTTACAAGACAACAATAACTAACTAAACCAAAAAGTATGGATAAAATGTCCCTTTATTTCATTCATAAGCATTATGGGTGGATATGAGATCTATACATTCTTTTAGCTGTGCAGGTTTTACACAATACTTTTTCTGACCTTTTGGAATCTCGCTCCTGACAAATACCCCATATAACTAAGATGACAAAACTAATAAAAACTACACTAAATCTAAGTCTCTTCAAAAACTAATGAAAATTTCTAAACTATAATAAATACACTAACCTTGGCACACACACGCCCACCCACAAATCCCCACCCACGCACGCCACGCACGCACGCATGCGCACACACACTTAAGTCCCCTACTTTAGCTTGTTCTATGTTTTTTTATCAGTGAGTGTTCCAACTTCTAAGACTGAGGATGAGGAAGAAATGTATCAGAAATTCTCTGACACAGCCGTGGGTGGGGGGGACTCTACATGAATCAAGGAGCAAATGTCTTGTCACTATGTGAACAATGAAAGCAATTTTGGCATTTGAATGTAATCAGAAATACAGATAACATCTCTCCCAGGACTCTCAGACAAGCGTGGAGACCTTTCAAGGCAACAATTTCCATAAGTCCAATCAATCTAAGAGTGGGACAGAGCATGAAAAACAAAGGATAGGCATAAAGACAAGAGAAGAGTGAGAGACCGATGGGTCAGAGGGTGTAGTGGTGTGAGTGTGTGTGTGTGTGTGTGTGTGTGTGTGTGTGTGTGTGTGTGTGTGTGTGCGCTCGCTCATGCATGCGTGCAAATAGAGATAATGAAAAAGTATTAAGGACTAGATAAAGGAATCAGAAGTAGACATTGACCTTGTGGTCCTTTTTAGCAACACAGCTGTCAATAAAGCAATTTCACTCAAAGCTTGGACAGAATACAGTTTCAGATATGATGGTTGAAATTCCCCTACATGGGCTTGGAGGGACCCACCAAATGTTCCCCTTGTTAAAATAAACAGACACCATCAGACTGGTATCGAATGGGTAAAATCTTCAGCCTTGGAAGGAATGCTTTTAAAGGATTATTCACTGGATTTCACAAAGAAAATACATTTGGGCCTCTCAGGATTGGGTACACAATACATCCAACAGAAACAAGGCCCCAGCTGATTGCTACATCCAAGTTAATCTTTTCTGTACACGTTATTAAAGAATAATTGAACGTTAGATGTGTTTTTAAAGATACTAAGTGATGTTTTGGAAGCATGGGTGTGTTTAAGTTGCAGAAGGTTGTCGGCCAAAGGTCAAGAGCCGTCAATCAAGACATTGCTGTTTACTATTGACTTGAGTCGAAAATCTAACTGGGCTAGCGATACAGTCACAAAGGAGCTAATGAAATGAAGACTAAAACCAAATAATCCTCATGTTACAAGATGCTGAGCTATTATGGAAAGCAAAGTGTCAAAGGCGATATTATGTATGACATAGTGTGCCGAAGTCCTGACGTCACTCGTTCATCCCCTGGGTCACAGAGGTAATTTCTCAATGGAGAATAACATTGGGTCATTACGGGGACAGAGCTCTGCTCTGTACACGTATTGTTATTGGCAGTATTCTGTCACTTCTTCTTCTTCTTCTTCTTCTGCCACTTTTCGCAGTTCTGGCTGAACCGCGCTGTCGCTTTTTACGAAACTCGGCCATATGGTAGATGGTCATGAAAAACGATCAAAAAATAATTCTCACAATCTTTCGTCCAAAGGTGGCGCTATAGCACTCAATTGAAAATGCCAACTTTGACCAGGTACAACTCATGCCCTGTTTGACCTACAGCCATGAAACTTGGATACATATATGCGTCTCCTCATGCTGAACAACTTTCACCCTCTGACTTTTGACCTCTGACCTTTAGATCTCCCACCATTTTGAATTATATGAAAAACAGTCATTGGCTCCTAACTTCTGCATTTTTTCACTTATGGAAAATCCGTTGGAAATTTTTGTAGGCAGTGGTCCAAGGTTCAAGTGCTAAACGTTTCGTGCAGATTGCTCAAAAATCCCAGGAGGAGATAGATTTTAACTATTACAGTTTTATGAAAATTATTCATCTGTGCCTAAAACATACATGCAGACTCACATTTCTTTGAAACTTTGCAGAAATGTACAGGGTCATTCCAAATATCACTGAAACCAATCTTACTCCAATTGGCCAAAAGGGGGCGCTATAGCAATTTTTTGAAAAGGCAGACTTTAAACAGGCATAAGTCATGCCTCGTTTGGCCGAAAGTCGTGAAACTTGCTTACACATGTGCCTTGACTCATGAGGAACACACGTATTGATTTGACCATTAAGCTCCGCCCTTAGATTTTCCGCAATTTTGAGCAGTTTGAAAAATACTTGTTTTTGCCAGTTCTGGCTTAACCGTGCATACGCTTTTTACGAAACTCGGCCATATGGTAGATGCTCATGAAAAACTACCAAGAAATAATTCTCACACTCATTCGTCAAAGGGTGGCGCTATAGCACTCAATTGAAAGTGCCAACTTTGAACAGGTACAACTCATGCCCTGTTTGACCTACAACCATGAAACTTCGATACACACATGCGTCTCTTCATGCCCGACAACTTTCGTGGTCTGACTTTTGACCTCTGACCTTTAGATCTCCCACAATTTTGAATTATATGAAAAACAGTCATTGGCTCCTAACTTCTGCATTTTTTCACTTATGGAAAATCCGTTGGAAATTTTTGTAGGCAGAGGTCCAAAGTTCAAGTGGTAAACGTTTCGTGCAGATTGCTCAAAAATCCCAGGAGGAGATAGATTTTAACTATTACAGTTTTATGAAAATTATTCATCTGTGCCTAAAACATACATGCAGACTCACATTTCTTTGAAACTTTGCAGAAATGTACAGGGTCATTCCAAATATCACTGAAACCAATCTTACTCCAATTGGCCAAAAGGGGGCGCTATAGCAATTTTTTGAAAATGCAGACTTTAAACAGGCATAAGTCATGCCTCGTTTGGCCGAAAGTCGTGAAACTTGCTTACACATGTGCCTTGACTCATGAGGAACACACGTATCGATTTGACCATTAAGCTCCGCCCTTAGATTGTCCGCAATTTTGAGCAGTTTGAAAAACACTTAAACCCAGGATTTTTCAGCTATTTGCGTGAAACTGTATCATCTGTGTGATCTCCTTTTTCACAGTTACTTGTCTGTTGGGCCAATGGCGTCTCCCTTAAATGAATGCCTCACAATCTCAAGGTCGCCAGTTCAAGCCTCACTTGATGTAGACTTAATTTAAGTTGAATTGCAAACAACATGACTGTATCAATGAATACATGTGCAAATGGTAAAGATAACCTGAAATGCTTATTTGAGAGTACGTTTTTTACGTATGACATACTTCATTCTGAAAATAGCTGATCTACAATCTCACAACTTTTCATGGTTTGTGAGCTTGTAGATCGGCTACTTTCATTAGTTTTGGTTCTGAGGAGATGTACAATTTCTTCATTGGTAAATGGCTTGTGAACGAGTGATCTTAGTGTTAGTGAAACAGGGGCTTGGTTCATGAAAGAAGGCAAGAGTTTATGATCTTCAACAGACAATATCAGCCTGGACAAAGCTATAGCACTATAGGTAGTGTTGCAGCCTATTAGTCTGAAGGTTGAGAGTTCGAATCCTGTTAATGGCAGTAGGTTGAGATGTCCAATCAAACCATTATGTTTCCATCTCTCTCTCTCATCAATCTATTGTTTCCATGTCACTCTCTCTCTCTTCAATCTATTCCGTTTCCATGTCTCTCTCTCTCTCTATTCACTGTCCCCGTATTATCGCTGCTTGCAGCTATATTCTAATCTTAGAATCGTCTCATATAAGAATTGTGGTCCAAAAATAAACAAATCGTCCCGACAATATTGTCAGGGAGGTGGCTCTGTATCGTTTACGATAGTCAGTCACTCATATTTGATACAGTCCGTTTCTGGCGAAATTTTTATTAATTCGGCGGTGGTAACGTTAGCGTTTCCTCGCCGTCAGTTGATGCTTCATATCCATATGAGTCAAACCGCCATGCTCATTTGTTTATTTGACACGATATTAAACACGTCTATGGGAATTCAGAAAGGGGGAAAAAAACGTGACCCAGGTAGGATGCATAAAATACGTCAGACTTCGGTGCTCTATGCGATTCATTTAATGAAAGTGGTAATAAATTTGTAGTTGAAAGATCGTTCCAGCGGTTTGCAAGATTAGCTCCGGACACAGAGACACAGATATACCCTCTTTTAGATGGCTGGAGTACTGCAGAGCCAAACATTTTAAATTCTGATTGTGGCTGAGATTTTAACACAAATGAAGAATAAATGTAGAGATAAATGTATTTTACAGAGTGAACAAAAAACAAAGTTGTATACAATTAATCGGCACACGGTTGAGTGAAAGAATGGAGGTCCAGAGGATGTGAAAAAAATCAATAATAAAATAATAATAAAACAGAATGTTCCTCAAATAAAGCAAAAACATGGGGGGCATTCAAAAATGCAGAGTTCAACAGCACCTTAAAAGCACAGGAATGGCTCACAGACATGCAACACATTGGAGATCCTCCACAGGCAGCTATCCAGATGATATTAAATACATCAACACCTCTGCACGTGTGCACACACGCACACAAGCTATTACTTACTATAACTGAGGACCGCCAACACATTTTCTCAGAAGACATTCATTCCCTTACCACGCTATGCTCTTATCTCGTATCCTAACCTTAACCCTAACCCAAGTCATAACCCCATATTCTAACCCTATAAAATAGCTAGTAGTTTTGGTGCACATGAGGACAGAACTACACACTACAGAGACACCCATACTCTATATTATACAGCAGACTCAGAAACATGCAGAAACAGTGTACACACAAAGTCAGAGCCGAAATATGTAGCCAAACTCTCCAGCCTGTCAGTGCTTGGGGGCTGATGGTAGCTGTGTGTGTGTGTGTGTGTGTGTGTGTGTGTGTGTGTGTGTGTGTGTGTGTGTGTGTGTGTGTGTGTGTGTGTGTGTGTGTGTGTGTGTGTGTGTGTGCGCGCGCGCGCGTGTGGACTTGAATGTCATGATGAGCATGTCTGCCAGCCTCCACTGGCTTTATGACACTCAAACATTTCACTGGCCTGACTGACAGTAAAGACCGAGTTGTATTTTGTTGCGTGTAGGCGTCGAGCAGTGAAAAACATGTTTGTGAGCTTGTAGATCTGCTATTTTCTGTGCGTGACACAGGAGTTCAACTAAGTATAAATCAGGTGTAACGGTGCTAATATGGAGCCCCCGATAAGCCTAACCAAATCCCCTCCAGTTATCCAGCGTCTCTGCGCGCACGCGTGTGTGTGTGACAGAGAAAACAAGAGCACTTGAGTTTCTAACTTGTGCCACTGTGTTAGTGCTATTGTGATGGTTATCATTGTTCATGTATATGTGGATACATACTGTACTTGTACTATGTGAATGCGTACAGTATGTGCATGTTTTGTGTGTGTCACTTTCGCCAATGTTTATGGCACACGTGCTAAAAAGCAACCCACTTACTTTCGATAGTCAACTCTATAGCAATAAGTTGATAAACATGAGCTGACTGTGTGAGAGTGTGTGTGTGGCCGTGCATGTTTTAGGTTGCTTTCAATAATGCTCTCTCAATATGGAAACATTAAACTGCACTTTTTTAGGCCAGTGTGCACAATGATCAGCTGTAGAGTATAAGTTAAAGCTGTAGTTGTATTGTAGCTCTCAGTAGAAATGTTTGCCACTGGTGTTGGGAAACCGGGTTCGAATCCCAGATAAGACATAAAAGTTATGGATTTCTGCTTTTTGCTACATCCAGTCCTGTGATATGATTCAGAAGGCGTGTGGTTGTGAGAGCTCTATAATTGAACAGTACAATAATGTTCATGTACTGTAACATTAACCATGCAGCTAAATGTGTCAATGGCTCTGAATAAGGCCTGAGAATGCTAATGACCTATTTGAATTGCATATGCTTTCCTTCATCATAATCATGCTGAGTTTTCAAAGTATCACAATGGCTTATATATTCTGTGTAATGCCACCGCATGCAATTCAAGACGTTCGGCATATGGCGTTTTCTAAAAAGCAGGCACAATTCTCTAGGGGATTTCTTCAGCAGTAAAGGGATTTCTTCTGCAAGGCATGGAGCCAGAACAACGAGTAGTATAATTGAGGCCATGATCTGAGAAAACGCTGACATTGATATTATCTCTCGCAGCACACAATCCACACATGCACCAGACATACTCATGCACATTGTACTCACACCACACACTAGTACAAGTACACAAGTGTGTACTAGTGGGACTGACCGACACAGGGACCTACCGACAAGCATACACACACATACAGTACACATACACACACACACACAGATGGACGCACACACAAAGAAAGGTTTTCCCATAAAATGTCCAGTCTAATTCTGGGTTCTTAATGTCCTTGTGAAGTGAATATCATTTTCTCTAGTAGGGCAGACAAAGCAGTCTCTCTTAACGAGAATTCCTTTGTATTTTTCGCTGACAGAAAATAGAACCAAAAGTCTTAGGGACCAGACATAAACATCTTAAATTTCTTTGGTGTCTCTGGATCTCAGCCGATGAAATGAAATGAGTATTGAATAAGCAACTCCCTGAGTATTGAGTAAGCAACTTGCTGAGTATTGAATAAGCAACTTGCGGTGCATGAAAGCTTGATGACTCAGAAAGCCTACGCACAAAATTACAGAGGGGGAATAGGTCATGGTTTCTTACATTGTGTTCAGTTATTGCTGAAATGGCATACTGACAACATTGATTAAATCCTTGAGATTAGAATATAGCCTGAAACAAAAACGGAATCAAACTGAACTGATGCTTCACAATGTCCTCACTCAGTAACCTGTATCACTTGTCAGAGAAATATTCAAAAAACTAAAATATTGGGGACAGTCAGGTCAGATTGTAAATACATTTTTGCACATGGAGCCCAATAGAGTTTCAGATCAAACTATCCACTGAGTTAACATGGTGCCCTGCTACTGCTTTCCAGGCAGTGAAGGTAGAGATGGTGGATGGTCACCATGGCACTTTCACAGATTGTCTTTTTTTGGAGCTACTGTATTTGCAAGTCCAGCATGTTAGCAGCAAGAGGCTAGAAACAGGAGCTTTCTGTTTCTACCGACAGCTGACTATTATAGTCAGATTGTCAGATTATGAAGCTGATTTAATTTGGGTCCAAGTACTACTGAATCATGGCCCACTTGAAAATCTTGCAACCACTCATGGTGGTCGTGTGGTCAGATGATCAATCAATTGATTGTGTTCCACCTTGGATCAAATGTACTTTACATTTTCATTTATTGGTATCACTTTTTGATATACATTTTATATTATCATTAAAATCGTAACGTTTTTTTTTATGTGTGTGTGTGCGCGCGCGCACGCTTGTGTGCTGTACACAGGCATATGTATACTGTACGTGTGTTGGTGTGTTAGCGTGCAAGTGGACATAGGTGAGAGGACAGATGTACATGGTGGTGCTGAGGTTCAAAACACAACATGTTTATATCCTCAGAGCCACCGTATAGGTGTCTTGCAGATAGTCATTAGTTGTGAAGAGCCTTTGACATTTGACCGCTGTGCTGTGTTCTGTCTGTATGTTTTGTGAGCGAGTGCAGACTGAGGGGTTGCAGATAGATCCAGCTAGGGATCAATGCTACCGCCCATACAGATGAGCCTCTGCACAGGACGCTGAATGAGAAAGATTACAGCAATCACTTGGGCACACAGGAGATGGGGCTGACAAGAGCGTTTGGTATCTTGGTGCAACGCACTCAGGTGTGAAAGGCAAACAGGGCCAGGGCACAAAAAACTAACAAGGAGCTCATCTGAAACGTGGCATCACATCAGTGAATACACCACATCACACATCTGCTGCTGTTATGGGACGATGTTTTGGAGTGTGAAGACTATATTTGGCAACAGGGCAAATGCAAGACCTTTTTATAAGGCAATGAAGACCAGCATGTTCACGAATCGACAAGATCCACAACGGATGAGTACCGACGTAGAAAGGCAGCCTTGATGTTGAGAGGAATTAGGTTCATTGGTGACTGTGTGGGTGTGTTAGTGGGATGATTCAATGACCACCTTCCAAGTTCCAACCAATATTGTTCACTAAATAAAAGCCCCGAAAACATCCAGATGGTTCAGATGTTGTGTTCTAACAGGACTGCCCACCCCCGCACCTGCTCTCGACCCTGATCCAACTCACCCTCATCTGCAGTGCTTTATCCTGATATTGCTTTGTAACTTGTTCCAAAGCACCAGGTCTGCTTCAGTTGTAGCTCTTATTATTCATTTGGTGTTATTTACCAAACATAACTGATGTCAAATATCATTGCTCTTTGTTCATTTTATTGAGTGTGCCTGAAGTGTGTCTGTGGTGCTTGAAATGCTAACCACCATGACTTCATGTACCCCTGCTGACCATAATCCTCCTCTCCAACATACTGTCTCACTCTCAGCTATCCTACTGTCTGTCATTGCAGAAACTATACAAAGGAAGTGGACCGTCACCTCTGTTTGTTTTTTCTTTAAGAGAAGAATGTGACTACACGGTAACATCCTTAGTGTTCATTTAACTCAGAAGAGCACGCTCTTCAGAGTGAAATCAACACTGAGGATTTTACTGTGTAGGCCTGGCCTGGGGTGTGTCGATAGTGGAGACATGGGTAACAGTGTTATCGCAGAGACATCCAGTGTGTCCATACTAACCACATGTCAGACTTAGATTCCCAGTATAAGAATTTATTCCGTCAGGCGGATCGTAAATTCTTGGCGAGCCCTGATGGATGGCAACAGTCTGCGACCAATCCAAGCTTGGAAAATGGAAACCTCGAATAAAACAACATACTGCAGCAAGAAGGAAAACATTTCATGTGACTTTAGACTCACAATTTTAAATCGGACGCTGTTAATCAATGTACTTTATCTTTAGCCTTTATCTGTTTAACCATGAAGAGTTGACTGAGAATGGGTGGCCCTTTCCAGCGACCCCCATTTCACATGTACCATTACAAACATCCAAGCCTGGGAGTCACCTAATACAATCACAGTCTGCTACTTGTGGTCATTGGAGCAGCTCCAAGGAAGCAATTTAGGTTCAAGTACCTTGCTCAAGGGGCACATTGATGGTAGTGGTTGGGGTGCATTTCTGATTCAATCTTCACACCATGATTTTTCTATCCTGTCTGCTGATTAAAAACTGGCATCCTTTGAGTCACCAACTGCCCGTAAAATACAATGCTATGCAACTGGGGTCTTTTTGCAAAAGACCAGCAGAAAGATTCAGCAGTTACTGAATCTGGTATCATTGCTTAATGATGTTTAACTACTTGACGATCCTTAAATTCACAAAAGCTCAGAGTGCGACGCACTCAGTAGATAGGCCATTTTCAATGGACATCAAAGGCATTATGACACAGTATAAATTAGGCTTGCCTGGTTAAAAGTTGCCTCGGTCATAACCTCTACCTGCATGTGCAGACCTGGCAGCAACATCCTGTGTTTCAGACTCGCACAGAACCTCTGCTGTGTGTCTCTATCGCCCTCTTTTCCTGTCTCTTTCCACTGTCCTGACCTACATAATAATTAAAGCAAGACTATTGACAACATTGCTGCTCGTAAGTAAAGTAGCAGATAAATCGTTGGCTTTCATATATAGGAAGTAATTTAGGATTCATATTTTTTTAAACAGCTGAGACTATATCATATATTACATATATGTTTATTCTAGGCGAAGTGTGCATGATATATTATATCATATACTATAACAAAACACACATCACTTTAACTATTATATAATTACTACTCTGTGCATGCACATAGTCATACACACGTGCACTCACTCACAGACACACACATGCGCTGACACACTTTTGCTCCAAACTTAGAGTGTGCTAATAATGAGTTGGTGTAATTATCTGCTGTAATTCAGAATAGATGCAGGATAATTGCATGAAGTGGAATTCTATAACGGCCACCACTGCAGCATAACAAGTCAGGTCAATGAATTCCTCCAGCATACAGAAGATTGAACAAAGCTTTCAAGCATCTGTGATTCAGCCACTGTGGCTGAATGTGAGGCGGGACTGGACGATGAAAAGTAGCAAGTCCAGATAATAACCAGCACAGACAATCAATTCCTGACAGCAGTAAACAATGATAGACACATACAATCACTCCAAATAGGATACAGCCCATTTCAATGTTGTGGGACAACAGGTTTGCGGATGGTGAGTTACTGTATCTTGTGCGTGTGTGTGTGTGTGTGTGTGTGTGTGTGTGTATGTATGTGTGTGAGTGTGCGTGTTGACTAAGATGACTAGCAATCGCAGTGATGTATTTCTGATGTCTCATTATGCAATGTGGGGTGTTTGAGCATTTCTGTAGTTTGTGTGTATGAGCATTTCTTTAGTTTTTTTTTATTTTTATCCCACGATTTTGTAACCCCCTTATTTTTCACCCGGTGCCAATTTTCTAAGTGATCCTGGGCACTACACTCCCCTCACCAGCCTAGGGAGGCCAGGGCCGAGCTCATGCCTCCTTCAATGCATGAGAGCCAACTGGCCTTCTTGTCACCTGACAGGGGGGAGTTTCCCTGGTTGGACGTAGCGCGTGGAAGGAACACGTTATTCCAACCAGTTCCCTTCCCCTCCATCAGGCGCCCCGGCTGTCATGGGGGAGACGTTATAGGATTGACCAGGATTACTACATGTTTTCGTGAGGGTATTAACTACCCTGAGAGACACAGGGAGAACATGCAAACTCCACACAGAGAGGCCCTTTCGCCAACCACACCTAGGGTATGGGCGCTGATGATGCGGAGGAGAGGACACACGCCCACAGCGTCCCCGGCGGGAATCGAACCCAGGACCTTCTAGCTGTGAGGCTGTGCGACAGCGCTACCGACTGCGCCACCGTGCCCATTTCTGTAATTTGTGTGTATGAGTGTAAAGTATGGTGCCTAAATGTCCGATTATACAGTGAAGAGTGTGCGTGCGTGCGCTCGTGGGTGCGTGGGTGGGTGCGTGATGAGAAGCTCTCACCAGGTCTGTCCTGGGCATGTCTTGGTAGTCGGAGGCGTAGTACATTGGCAGCTTGGTGAAACTGCTATCAGCGGCTGCTTTAGGTGGTTGAGCGTGCTGCCGGTATGTAGCACTTCTCGGGGTCCAGCAGAACAGAGTGATGGAGTCACGGACGCATTTCTCAATGTCAATCTCTGGGAAACGAGGGGAAAAGATATGAAAATATTAAGATTTCTCAGTAGCGAATTATTTCCCCCAGACAGTGGCTGTGACTTTTATATACTGAAAAAAGTTACTGTGCGGAAAATATCACTTGTTGAACTTTGTGGAACTTTGTCATCTCACCTAAATACATTTTTCGATGAGACAAGCTTCGATAAGAAAAAATCACTGGCTCATGTTTCTGTTTTTTAAGAAGGATATTTCTTAAGCCCCGTGTTTTTTCAGTAACAAACAATTTCTTTCTTCTTTCTGTGTTGTCATCATACTGTATTTTATCACTGTGGTTTGCATCACTTTATTTTTGTATTTAATCTTTGTAGACTTACACTAAACTAAAACTCATGTCTCAGTGACACCACAACCCTTGAACAGTGCAGTAACAACAAAACCTAATTATGCCATGGTGAGAAAACAAAGCAAACTAAATAAATAAACGTTGCATAGACATTAGTACAAATTTTTTTTTTCCCCCCATCTCTACAGTAATATAACAATGAAGTAAGCACAACAAACATTCACTGAAAAATAATTCAGCATTTAGCCTCAATCTTTTGGTGATCTAACATATTAAGACTTTGGCTGATTTCTGCTCTTTGTTTTCTTTCCAAGACATCCCACCCAACTTCAATGATGTTGAGTTCAGGGTTCTGGGATAACCAGTCCAATACTCATATAATACTGTGCATGTGCATGTATGACAGAATTAATAAATATCTTACTCATTAAGGAGTACACAGTAGAGATACGAAATGAGGGCAAAATTGCATTCAATTACATTTTAGGCAGACTTTTGCCACTTGTTCATCTCCTTGGGCACAAAACATGGGAGCTTATGCAAATATACGAGGAGGGTTTAGCAGGTCGAACGTGACATGCTCACACAATTCCTGCCAATTACAGCACATTGACCATGGCAATGAATAGTCATGAATACTCTCAATGTAGTGATTCAAACACCTTGACTGACGAAATAAGCCCATAGGGCTATTGGTGGTAATCTTATAGCACAGCAGGCCCCCCGCCTAAGATTCGGGTGGGCGAGTCCTTTATTTCTGATAAAAAAATCATGTCAAATGCTTTCAATTCGCATTTTAAAAGGGCGGGACACATTTTTGATGAGCAAATTGCCAATGCTCCTCATCAAGACGCCCATGATGATAACGTTGACTCATCTGTTGTTTCTGTTTCTGTTTTTGACTTTTCTCCCATCCTGGTATCGGATGTTCTACACGCCCTGTCTACCTTAGACCCTAAAAAATCTGCAGGCCCAGACGGCCTTGACCCTTTTTTCCTAAAATTATCATCGGCTATCATTGCTCAACCTGTCACTGATATGTTCAATATCTCCTTAGCCACTCAAAGTCTACCTGAAGAGTGGAAACAAGCAAATGTTTCCCCTCTTCTCAAGGCTGGCGATCCTTGTGATGTAAACAATTACAGGCCCATTTCTAACCTTTCCACCTTGGCAAAGATCTTAGAGGGCCAAGTATCAAATCAGGTAAAGGTTTTTCTTGATTCATACTCTATTTTGAACCCCATGCAATCAGGTTTTAGAGCAAAACATAGCACTGTAACGGCATGCCTTAATGTTATCGACGACATCAGGGCAGCCCTGGGTAAGAAATCTTTTTGTGCGGCCTTATTCATTGATTTGAGTAAGGCCTTCGATACCGTGGATCCTCACGTACTGCTCAAGGTCCTTTCTAAAGCTGTTTTTTGCCAAAATGTGCTTGGTTGGTTCAAAAACTATTTAGTTGGCCGCACACAGTGTGTCAAATTTGGTGATACCATTTCTGATTCCATCACCCTTGAGAAAGGAGTCCCCCAAGGTTCCATTCTTGGTCCATTGCTTTTTCTCTTGTATGTCAATCATATTTGTAGTCAATCTAAGCATTGTAAGTATCATATGTATGCCGATGACACAATTCTGTACTCTTGTGCTCCTTCTTTTGATGTAGCAGTGTCAAACTTGGCCTCAGATTTTGTCTCATTGCAGCATGAATTGGTAAATAGCAAATTGCTATTAAACGGCCAAAAAACCAAGGCCATGCTATTTACTCCAAATAGAGCTGACATTATCCCCCCAAATATCACCACCTTGGAAGGAGTAACCATCGAATGGGTGGTGCTTTACAAATATCTGGGAATTTGGTTGGATAACAAGTTAAACTTCAATCATCACATTGAAGCGTTGATTAAGAAGTTAAAATTCACAGTAAGCTTCTTTTATAGAATGAAGTCCTGTTTTTCTTTTGCTTCAAGGAAAAGGCTGGTCACTGGCCTGTTTATGTCGCAACTCGACTATGGCGACATTGTGTATCGATTCGCCTGTCCCTCAATATTGGGTAGACTTGATCCCCTTTATCATGCTGCGTTGAGGTTCATTACCAGCTCCACCTATAGGACACATCATTGTATTCTGTATTCCCTAGTAGGGTGGTCCTCCTTAGCATCTCTCAGGTTGCTACATTGGTACACTTTTATATATAAAGCCATTCTTGGAAATTCCCCCTCGTACATTTGTTCAAAATTTAATCTTGTCCAAAATTCGCTTAACCTCAGATCGAATGCCTGGATGCGCTATGTCGTACCCACTACTAAATCTGAGGCAGGGAAAAAAAACCTTGCGTTTTTTGGGCCTTGGTCGTGGAACGATCTACAGACCAGATTAAAATTGGCTTCATTGATCCCTCTAGTGTCTTTTAAGAGGATTGCCATGGGCACATTCTCCAACCATTGCTCCTGCTTTGACAAGTAGCAATTGCTGTGATCTTAGTCTTATATTAGTTTATTAGTTTTATGATGTATTGTTGTTATTAGTATTTTAAATAGTCTGTATTGGTGCTATTGGTAGTAGGTCTTTGGTATTACGGATGTCATGTTTGTCTTTGTTTTGTTATGTCCTGTATTGTCGTTACTGGCAGAGCTGTGTAACATTTTATTTGCCTCTTCTCTTGGCCAGGGCACACTTGTAAAAGAGACACTAGTCTCAATGTGATTTCTCTGGTGAAATAAAGGTTAAATAAATAAATAAAATTTTGAATACATTTGTACCACTGTACCTTTTTTGCAAACTGTTAATATAGTATTCAATCAATCAAAAGCACCACCCCACACCATTTCAGTTATGGACAGACCCCTTAGATTCCAAACAGTGGATCCTCCCTCCACCCCGAGTGCTTGTTCCAAAACAGAGGCTTAGAGAGAAAACTTTCTTGCTCTCTTTTTCACTCTCCGTGGCTTCTAAAGCCTCTGGGGTAGCATCCCTCCTCATTCTCCTTCCTCTCACGTTGGGTACAGAGGAGGATTAGGGGAAAGGGGACTCACTGGATTAGCTGAGGATTTGGGGGTGAATTGAAAATTCTCCCCTCCTACTAGGTTGTTCACTCTCTAGCCCCTTTCTCTTTTAGCAGCCTCTTTCTTTTTGCACATTAACGACTGTTCTGGCTAATGAGAGCCCCGTGACATGACCTAGCACCTGGCTGGGGCTCAAATGAAACTAAATAGAAGATGTATCATTTTCCTTTCTCTATTCCAAGGCCCCACAGTGGTGTCATGGATAGGCAGGGGTCCGGGGTACTCCCATGGGTTAGGACCTCACAGATTCAGTTTCATTCCGGCGCGAAACACAGCGGCGGTGGTCTGAGATTCTTCACCCGCTTGCAGAAAGGTTTCAGGGGCAAAGCACATTGTCTCTCCCTGGGGCGATGAATGCCTCATGCAATCACTCCTTCCAGTGAAACAGAGGCAGGGATGAAGGAAAGCAGATTGATAGCTGCTTTAACAAGGCAGCCCCAGGCTCAGCTGGGCATTCCGATGTAACCAGACAACTCTTTTTTGCAGGAAGGGTTTCTGTTTTTTGGGGTCTTTCTTTCTCCGTTAGACGTGACCAATTAGATGCGGTCATTTTGTACTGGAGGTATTTGTGAGCCACAACCTGTGGCCACAAATCAAGCACTGGACAGACAATAACAACTGTCTGCAAAATGGTAACTGCTAGGGGGTGGATGGAATGGGTCTGTAGCTTTGAGAGAAATGGGAGTGAAAATTAAGAATTAAAATGGAATACAATAGAATCAAAAAGTTTAATTCATTTTTCTGTTTTCAATCCATTCCATTCTGTTTCCATTCTGCAATTTGAGAACGGGTGGCCGAATTTTCATGAAACTGAATTATCAGCAAGCTGAAAATGAAAAATTGTACAGATCCGTCTTGATCACATGACTATAGAGATAATATGAACCGATTTGCGTGATGTTTGGACAAAATCTGTAGGAGTAATAGCCAAATATGTGTTTTGCAAAAATCGGCCTGCTGGTGGCGCTTTAACAGGCCACATGGACGCGTGCACACACACACACACACACACACACACACACACACACACACACACACACACACACACACACACACACACACACACACACACACACACACACACACACACACACACACACACACACACACACAGGGGCGAATACATAGTCTCGGCCACACCTTCAGCCTGGCGGAGACAATGACTGCTGCTAAGAAATGTATTGTACTCATAGATTTGTTCATGGTACTATGGAGATAGTCTTTCAAACTCAATATTCCATTCAATTTATGCCTATAAATTCCTGGTGTTCCTGTTTGTGTGTGCATATGTGTGGATTTTGCGGTGCTGTGAATAGTTTTCGGCAGCTTGCGGTTGTTTTTCTCAGAGTTAAGTGTCTATAACTACAGCTCATCAGTTCCCTGCCGAGGCACACTCATTGAGACGGATGCTAATGTCCCGTGAAGCCAAATGCTGCTACATCATCAGTAAACACACTGCTCCTGCCAACCCACCAGCTAGCCAGTCAGCCAGTCAGCCAGACAGACAGACAGCCAGACAGGCAGCCAGCCGGCTGGCCACATGGTCAGGCCCAAATTGTGATTCACTGAAATCTCAGAAGATAAGAAAGTTAAAGACTACCTTAGGCAACGGTTTTGGGGGAGAATCACAAAAGGAGACAAGTCATTAAAAAATGTCAGGTTGAGATGTATGTCTGGCTCCGAGGTAAAACACTGCAGTGCTGAGCCCTTCCCCATTTCATGTTCCATTACTGCAGTCTTTGATATTCTGAGGGTGTTATCCCTCACTAACCTTTACATAAAGTTGTAAGGCAGAGGAAGAAATATGAACTAATGTGGACACATGCCACTGGGTTAGGAGGTTATGTCTTCTGAATGGGCCAATAAATTACTTTGGGTAATGATACAGAACAACGACAAAGCGGTTGAGATTGATTCCAATCATGGGGTGCAGATATTAGATTTGGATTGGAAGTGGGTGGGCAATTACTTATATTTGAGGTGCAGCATTTGAGTTTACAGTTGCAAACATAAATGAATGTAAGTAAACTAACTAAGGATTCTTAAAATGGACACTTTTCAGTGTGATCTGATATTGTTCACACAGCCAATAGTGTGAACAATAAATCAATGCCTATTTACTGTACAGTACTAATAGCCTATATTTTGGTTATAACTTAACCTATTCACAAAATCAAAAGAAACAGTAAACAGCTGAGCTGAGTGTGCTCTACTGTCAGTGGATTAAGAGAAGGACTGATGGGTGCAGACTCTCAGTGAACAGTCTATAGAAACGGTCCGCACTCACAAGGCGAATTTTCTTTGAATTTTTGTATTTACCGCAGCAGCAGTCATGACAAATGGACACGTTTCGCCGAAAAAAAATCTTCCTTTCCAGTTCCTTTCCCCTCCATCAGGCGCCACCGCCAGGGGGAGGCAGTATAGAGACCAGGATTACTGCATGTTATTGTGAGGGTACCTACCCTAGGGGACAAGGGGAGGACATGCAAACTCCACACAGAAAGGCCCTTTCGCCAACCCAACCTAGGGTATGGGCACTGATGACACGGAGGAGAGGACACGCCCACAACGTCCCTGGCGGGAATCAAACCCTTATATTATGGAGCTCCATGGCACAGAATATTTTATGGGGGTGAACAGACCGATACATTTCTGGTCCTTGACATGAACATGTTTGAGTACAACTGCTTATCTATGTTCTTATGTTGTATATGCATTTACATTATCACTGTACTTTCCCACCTCTTAAATGTTTTGCTCAGATTTTATTTCCTATTCCTTTTAACTATAACGAAAAAACATCACATGGATGCACCTGGGACGTATCGTCAGTGTTGTAGCCTGGGGTCAACAGGTGTTTCGGGTCTCGCAACATACACCCTCGCCCAGGTGACCCAGCCGGGGTTGATCAAGGCCCGACTTACGTCCCAGGTAGCTACCCACGGTCAGTCCTCTTAGGGCAAGACAGTGCGACTCAATCCGCTTCTCCGGAGCTACTCTGCCGGGACTGGGGGAGAGGAGAGGCTCTGGCACATGGAGGGGCTAGGCTCTGTCGATGGCCTCCTGGCCGGCCTCTTCCTCCGTCTCACCAGGTCCAGGACCTGAGCGGTGGATTTTTACTTTCTTGAAATTTTGTTTATATAATATTTACAAAAACAACAACAAAAAAATTAAGCAAGGTGGCGAAAACACAAAAAGTAAAACAAAGATGGGAAAGAAAACACAAATTAATGCAGCCGTTATCAAAAAAAAGAAACAAAAACAAAGGGACATAAAAAACATCTCACTACATATCAACAAAGCAATGCATCGAGGGTGCAGCCCAAAAAGACAGCCTTCAAGAAACATTATTCAGACAGCAGCTCAATGTCCCTGACTAAGTAGCCATCAGCATTTCCCTCCTAACTCTGGACCTCTCCCTACCACATCTTCCTGGCTGGATTGGACTCTATAGCCTCTCTGGTGTTATATGTAATAGCCTTGTCAAAGAGAATTATTGTCACTGGCAACATTTACTGTCCAGAAGAAGGGGAAGGAGACGAGAGTGTCTGAATCATTTAAGGTCCGCTGTCTTGTAACTTTATCTTGAGCCGTTAACTTTTATTCAGACGGTCGACAGACAGGAATAGAAAGAGGTTAGAATGTGTTTTGACTCCTGAGAGTCCTTCTTTTACCTTTCACAAAGTGACTAGTTGACACCAGTCTTTCAAATTAGGAATCCACAATTATATGGCTAATTAGACTTGATTCCAAAATATTTATCCTTTCTGACTGGATCTCATCCAGCCCAATTTCTGCAAAAATCCATTACCAAATGTGGTGTGATAACTATGCTTGTGAATGCAATGAGCCTATGGAAGATAGCATGTGACATTTCAACTGGTACTGTACACAGTAGTTTCCAGAAATGCCATCAACTTAAGCAGTCAATCAAAGTATGAGGTGGGAGCTACCTCTCAAAACTGTTGTCCAGAAATCCTGATATAAATATTGTAGCCTTGTTAACTTAATATTAAGATTAATAATTAAGATTTTCCAAACATCTTCAAATGTAATAACTTTAGTCAACATATGTGTGTCTAAGGCTGAAAGTATCATCAGGGACATACACCACCCTAGTCATAGTCTGTTCACACCGCTGCTGCATCCATGGCCAGGCAAACGACACAGGAGCATCAGGAGAAAGAACACCAGACTCCTGAACGGTTTTCATCTAGCAACAATCAGACTGCTGAATAAGAGCTAAGCCTGTCACTACTGCACAGACTGAACTGAACTGTGTTTTTAATGGATGCACTTTCGCATACATTTTATGACTATTCATTTAACACCTTGGGTGCCAAAACCGTACGGTTTTGCAAAAAGTGACGATGAGTGCCAAAACCGTAAATCTAAGTGAAATCAATCTTTTTGTTTTTTTCGCACCCCCCCACAAAGGGGGGGGGGGGCTGCTAGCGCAGCTCTGGAATCACCCACAGTGACTCTGAGAAGGAAGGGACAGATGGATCACCGTGCCAAAAAAACTGGCTACTGTCCGCTCCCATTCTATCTCCTTGCAAAAAAAGACTCCATATTTCCTTAACTTTTTACAGTGGTGAAAACCACTCATTTTCGATCCAAGATCACTCCGCCCTGGTGACTTGCGTGAGAGATGTTATTGTTCCAGGCGTTAGCCAGGACCATCGACCATCGTGCACGCATATATTGTTTACAATCGTGTGCTAGTCGTGGAGTCTGCAGCTGTAAACAGCGTAGCGGTTACAAGCGGTGAGATCTCTGGCACTCCACGTCACTTTTTTAATACAACTCTAACACCGAATGTGTTAATATGCTAATTAATTAGATATCATGCACTTCATGTGTCCCCTCCCGTCTTCTCTTGTTTGCTCTTTACTCTTTACCTATCTTTTAAGTACACCGATGAGCCTGCACAATTATGAATTTCACCCATCTTATTTGTAATGGGATGTGACAATAAAAACAATATCTGAAATAAATAAATTAATGACTCAATCAATTAATAATATATATGTCAAAAGGTCATACATCTTCAGTGCTGGACTAATCAGAGTCACTGGATTCATTTGAAGATGGAGAGGGGGAAGTTGAGAATTCAGAATCTCAACAAAAGGCAATAGTGGTTAAAAACTGTATTGACAGGAAAGAAGCAGACGAGAAAACAAAATAATCAGCTGGGGCAGTGTGGGCGGGCTTCAAGGACACTATGGCCTCGATTTATATACGTTTTTAGGGTCAGAAGGCCAAACATGCCACAGTGCCCATGGCCTTCATAGCCTCCATGATATTCCTGCCCTGCTACACACATTAGGAAATCTTACTGCATTGTCTTATGGTTACATTATGGTTCGAAAAGATGTTTGTGGTATGTTTCCTTCACTCACTGTGTCACGTTCACATGATTCTTCCATTAGTTGCCTAGTGGCGATGTCACTTAAGTTTCTGACCATAGGCTGAGGATAATTTTGGGAAATGTTGAAAACTATGGAAAGCCAATTAACACTTGCCGTTAACACTTGTGGCCACAGTGGCCGCTGTTGTTCAAAAATAATTTAGATACTACAAACGTTGCATTAGTTGGCTGGGGGAAAAGGGCTGCGTGAGTGGGTGGGCAATGGTCTGAGTTACAATCCTCATTATTTTATTCCTTGTTGATTTGTCTAAAGATTCAGATTCAGATTCAGATTCAGATTCCTTTATTTGCCATTGTGTAATACACATAGGAATTTGCTTTGACAATGCATGATTGTGTTTCAATCTTTTTTCACATATATAACATAAATACCAACAACACCAACAACATTGTGCAAGAAATAGATAATATAAAGTAATAATATAATAATATAATAATATAATATAAAGCCTGGTTCACACAAAATATTCACACTCCCGGCCGCACTTGCCTGACATCCGCACATCAATAAATTTCCGTCGCTGTGGACAAAACGTCCCCCACCAACAGAATAGAGTTATTTATGGTTCAGCAACAACTCTTGGCTCTGGAAGAGTCTTGGTTTATTGCTTTTAAAGCTCAAGGAAAAAAACGAACTAATAAATAGTATACAAAAGCGAAGGTGAATTATTTGCTTTGCTTGTGTCTCAGATGTGTGGAATAGACAAGGACGTAGTTTTTTTAAGAATCTACAAGTCTACAAATCGGAGTCTACAAATCGTTTCAACAAGTTCACCCCATTTCTTCCTTTGTTTCAAACCCAACCAACTGTCACATTGCACACTGGAATAAAATGAACAAGGTCTAATGCTGCGTTCACATCACGGCGACAAAGCTACAAAACGGCCAAGCGTGGCCTGCTACATTGCTGCCAAGTTAAAGTGTTGCTCAATCCACATTGCATAAATTAAAAGGGCTGGATTAAATAGCACAGGGGACTAGTTTATGGCAAAAATACGTTTTTCCTCTACTTACGGAATGGAGCAGGAATTGTGCTGTGAGAGAGGGGAGTGGAAATGGTGAAACAAAAACATGATTGATTGATGCTTCCATGCGTGGTGAGCTGAAAAAAGTTGAGGTCAGGTCAACTTTGATTTGTAGTGCATCACGCCAGTCACGCATCGACAAGTGTCAGGCATCACTTTGAAGCTTTACTGTATGTTGATGGCTTCCATTGAAAATGACTTGTAGCCAGACGCTTTTTCGCCGCTAGTGAACGCAGCATTAACTCATTCAATGCCAAGCTTATTTATGGAATTTTGGCTCCGAGTGCCACAGTCAAAAATTCATTGTAAAAAAAAAGTGCTCAGGAGCCGAGATACAGCCTTTTTAAGTTAGAAGTTAAACAAAGAGTGAATAGAGCAGCAAATCTTCAAATCATCATATCTTGGGTTCTGAACATGTTTTTCCCCCCAAAAAAAGGAAAGGAATTTTTTTTTTTTTTTTTTTTTTTTATGACGTCCTGTGGCGCACGGGGCGTCAGGCCACGTGACGTCTTTGACGTCTTGTGGCACTGGATGAGTTAAAGGACGTCTGGGATCTAAACTGTGCCGCTCAATAATCTCCACCAGAAGGGTGAAGATTATTATTATTGAACTACTGCACCAATCAGCATAATTTTTGTTGTACAAGCTTGTTGTACATATTTTTCAAATTGGTCAACTGTTATTTCTTGGAAATGATAATAGCAGCGGTATCATCCCTCCAGGCTATGAGATAAATGTCCAGTGAGGCTATGGACTAGAACTAGCCAATCGGACGCAAGCTGTCCCACATTATGGGATGTATGTATAAATGTAGTCAATTACAAAGCTACTGTCCCTCCGCCACAAGCTAGAAAGCTCCCTACTGAAATGCAAAACTGCACTGATCCTTTTCACTGAAAATTGGCTCAATTATCTCCACCAGAAGGGTGAAGATTATTATTATTGAACTATTACACCGATCAGCATCATTTTTGTTGTACATGCTTGTTGTACATTTTTTTCAAATTGGTCAACGATAACTGTTATTTCTTGGAATTGATAATAGCAGCGGTATCATCCCTCCAGGCTAAGGTTAAAATGTCCAGTGGGGCTATGGACTAGAACTAGCCAATCGGAGCAGTCCCACATTATGGGATGTAAAAATCCAGCTACCAGAATCAAGGCCGACACCCATGGAGTTCGGAATCAGTGTTGGAGAGGGTCTCACACCACATGGGTGCTCCTACTGACTGATTTTGCACACATATTGCTCAGTGCTCTGCCTATAGTTAGAGCTGCTTCCCGCACTGTTAATGTACTTGCACGATGTACAGCTAAATTATTGCGCAATAATTACATTTCATACAAACTGTACATCGTGCAAGTATATAGTGGCTATAGGCAGAGCACTAAGCAATATGTGTGCAAAGCGTGGAGTACAATCTACGACAGCTCAGTGTTACACCACATTTGGTTACCTATTGAATTCAGTTTATGTCCCGTTGTGTCCTGCCATCACAGCAATGAAGGCAGGTCAAGCTCCCTACTGAAATGCCCACCAACTGAAATGCCCACTCCCAAATGAAATACCCTAATCTACAGGTATGTGTGCAGAAATGTTATTTTTCAGTGAATCCCAGAAGTCACCAACATGCTCTTTAGTAGTTTTTTTCTAAATTGGTTCATGCCAAGCCATGTCCAGTCGTCACACATAATGCTGAGGTCCAACATTACATTGTTGCAGTGTGTACAGAACGCTGGTCTGTGTGAGCTATGTCTGGACTATGAAATGGCCTTTAGACTACAACACTTTGTTTGTCCTAGTAGTGAAAACATTACACAGATAAAGAGTAGAAGCGCACACAGCTTCCAATCCTTTAAACTCCGGTATATCTGGTACACAAAACAAACAAATCCATATTTGTTATGGCCAAAAACAAATGTGTTTGGGCTCTAAGCCATCACCAGTGCGATAACAACCAATAGAAATTGTGTTTTACAGAAAATACTGCATGTGGGTCAGGACCAGATGCCAATCAGCACAGAGGATCCATGATTACATCAAAGGGTCCATCAGTAAATGAACAGCCCAGGGGCGGACACTCAACAACAATCAGCAAAACAATGACTGAATGACTGAATACCAAAGACCAGAAACATACAGCATAACAATAGCAAATTACAAAAATATATATTAAGAGCCATACTGTACAGTCCAGTAACAAATATAGAGTAAAGATGAGCATCCATGTCAAAATAATTACACCGAAACATATTAAGTACATTACATACAAAAGAAAAACTAGTAATGTAAATGGTCTAAGCTGAGTAAGCCCAAATTCCACCAATGCTACACAGTATATGCAAGAAGGGCTCAAATGGTCTGGCCATAGCCTGGCATGGCCAGAATAATATCACTGCGTAGATACTAGTCTGGAATCTCTGTGTAGAACCTGCATTTCCAAGGGGTGAAAAAAATAAAATGCCTCTGGTGATAATCCCGCCCCAAATTTACATACTGTGCCCTGATTGGTCCCTCACTACTTCGGAGGGAGTGAAATCCAATCACAACTGAGTGGTGCCAGACCAAATCTAACGAGGACATTATTTTTTTTGCATTGGCAGATTTGTCTGGTTTCAAGGCCAATACTGCCATTCTGAAATAGAATTTGTCAGTAGTGGGGGAGGTTATGGTAGTGTACCATAAAAACGACATTAATTAAGAGATATTTTAATAGTTTGTATTTTTTCAGAGAGCATAGCGAAAATATCTAGAAGGGAATATCCAAATATAAACTGTACATCAACCGAAAGAAAGCCTCAGGCTGGCCTGACACTGCCCTGTCCTTCGTCGACAGGCGTTCTACTGCAGGCAATTCGTCCCGACCAGAATAGGATATCGTCGGTGCTGGTGGTCTCTTTCAGTCCTTCTGTAGCCAACTTCTCGTTCTCTAATCTGCCTGTTCGCCCTCCGCAAGGTCGGCTTGCATTGTTCTTGGAACCTGGGTAGAGATGTCACCTGAGTTCCCATGATTGAACTGAAATCCTGAGCCTGGTAACTGGTCTTATATTCTCTCTTCGAGAGATGCCACATAATACTACTGATGTCACCCTGTCCTCTGTGGCCTTACAGTATACACCAAACTGGGGGTCTTTGAAATAAAAAAGTTTGAGATCCACTGCTTTTAGCCTATGTCATGCATGGCAGGGTTCGAGCCGGACGCGATGCTGTTTACCAAGGCGCCATCCTGGCTGGCACACTGACTAATATGATATGGTTTACCAAGATGCCAGAAATCACTCTGGAATTGTCAGGCAATGTACTGTATATGGGCATTCATAATAATAAAAGAAAAAGTGTTAACATTTAAATATATGAATGTGATATAAAGTTTTATGCCAGAAATATATTTTATTTTGACAGGATGATAAAGTAAATCTTACAGCTCCTTTGTTGCCCTGCACATGTGGAATTCCTGACATTAAGCTGAGCATGACTTGTGAATGCCAGTGTCGCACACTGAAAATAGTAGATCTACAAGCTCACGACGTGCCGCACCGGGACGTATTGTGAGCTTGTAGATCTACCATTTTCGGTGCCCGACCAAGTATGAATCAGGCATGAGGATATCAATCCTGCATGCCTGACAGTGTAAAGGGGCAGGTGCAGACCACAAATCACTGAGTATCTGTTATATTTTATGTGTGTGTGTGTGTGTGTGTGTGTGTGTGTGTGTGTGTGTGTGTGTGTGTGTGTGTGTGTGTGTGTGTGTGTGTGTGTGTAAATCCACAAATTACGAACACGCCCAGACAGAGCATATTGACTAACCCGCAAAACCTTCAAACAGGCACATAACAGCCAAAAAGAACTATCGGCAAAACCACATAACCCCGGCCTGCACTGACAGAAGGTAATAAAACCAATATTGACTTTAGTGTTATATATTCATTGATTATATATAAGCTCTATATCCCCTTATTACTCAGTTCTATAGTACTTGTTCAGTAAGAGGGCTCTCCCCCTTATTTCCAGCTCTTTAGTAAACAGAAAATGCATTTTCAGGTCAGCATATCAAGTGTATCCAATAAATGCAATCTGAAAATGTATTTTCTGTTTACTATAGAGTTGGAGAGATTCAAAGCACCACACTACAGTAGCTCAATTAGCCCAGTGGCTATATAGAATCCAAGACACTGGAAACAAGGCTAGAAGTATTCTGAAGTATTTGTGTATAGTAGGTGTAGAGTGAGTGTCACATTCTGTACTGTTCCTGTATTCCTATACTGTTTCTGGCCAGTGAATGAAAGTGATTCTGATTCAGCAGAGTTTATTATTTAGTAATGGTGCTGTGTAGTCGAATATTGTATTGTATGCCACAGTAGAGTGTCCAAGGCGGGGGATGAAGGAAATCTTAAATCTTTGAAACTTTAAATCGACCAAAGTAACACGCAGCTTAAGTAAACAGCTCCTCTCTCCGAGGCCACTTTACAGTATATAAATCCATGTAGATCAGTAAGAGCCAGACACTCTACTGTAACTACCCAGGTACACACAAGCCCTGGTAATGATATATACAAAAAAGAGCTGGCAGTGGCAGCTCCTCTCAGGCGGCCGTGCCAGTGAAGTTGGCTGCAGAATCAGGCTTACATATTTTACCTTTATAAGGAGAAGCGTCTCTTTGCTTCTACTCCTCCTCCTCACCCTCCTCCTTCACATGAATCTGCTGGACTTGGTCAATAAAACACAGTGAAGTATGGCGACAGCGGACAGGACACAGAATAAGTGAGGGCTGCTACAGCCTTTCATTTTTGCAGAGTGCACATGCATTTCCCCCCTTCTGAGAAATAATATTCGTCTCCACGGCCTGTTATTTAAACTTTAATGTCATTCTGCCTTTCAGCCAGAAAAAGAGAGGGCTACGCAGCATTTGGAAATGGGGGTTTAAGGGAAACTGATTGAGCTATCCCCCAGGCGAGAGGAGCTTCGTAGGGACATACATTATGAATGTGGTGCTATGAGTTTGTGTCACGGATACTTTGCTGAAGTAATCACTTTGTTGGGGGGGGGGACGGGGGGGCAGTAAAAGTGGGCAAGTATTCACAGCATTCACAGCAACCGCTAAGAGAACTTTACTTCACTTCACGTGGTGTTGTTAGAGACAGCAAAAGAGGCCCTGGGGGCAAAATGTCTACTGTACTAGTATCACACAGATACAGTACCAGTTATCGAAGCCTCCTCACCTGCAGTTGGTATTTTAAGGACCATACCGGTGTCACCGTGTTCCTTTACAACATTGTCCAAATTGCCTTTGCCTATAGCAACTTTCAAGTTTCTCTTTTGTACATGAATAATCTCTCAAGAACAGATTCTGCTCTGCGTTTGAATCTGTCGGGGGGGTTCGTCATATCGCGTACGCACTGGCCTACAAGTGGGCGTGCCTTCAGATCAGGAAGCAGGCCGCGTTTTACCAAATCAAATGTAGTGGGCGGGATTCACGTGTCCGTTGATCCTTCCCCACTCGAAACAAACCGAAACTAATTTAACAATAGTGTCCGAGGAGCAGACAAAACCACGGAAAGATATTCACATTTTAACTTACTCTTTCATCATAGAAACAAGTGGGCTTATAACCAAAACGATCCATGTTCTCTGGGAGAAGTGGGGTTAGTGTTCCGTGTAGAAATATTGTTAGTGGGAATGAAAACATAGTCGCACCACCGGAAGTGATGCGCTGAAGGCAGACCAAAACCCCGGTTTCCTTGCGCACGGGTGCTATGTCAACTTCCTCCCAGAGCCAACTGAGATAGTTAAAAACAGCAGAGGGCGCTGTTTTTCCTTTTCATTTGGCGATGGGTTCCCAGATTGGTACATGAATGACAGTGAATGGCGTTTTGTAAGGAGAAAATGTAACCATACATCAGAAGTAAAATAGAAAGAAATTTAGGGTCTAGATTAATGTCAAATATCTGGCCAATGTTGCAAATGGGCAATGACATGTACTGTAGTGACACTGGTATCGTCCACAACACCTCAACCGAAGACAAAGAGGCTGGTAAGTGTCTTCCTTCCAAATCACTTCTTGCTTTTAAGATATCATTTACAGAAACTATGCACTGCCATTCTTCTGGTAAACAGGAAAAAGTGCTAATATTACATGTATAATATTATGACAAAAATATGGTAGCAATTCCCACCAGCGGGCAACCACTCACTCACACTGACAGGCTGTTACCTATTAGTTATATAATAACTATTCCTTCCTATAATTACTCTTCACCTTTAACCTGAGTTTCCCTCCCTGTGAAGTCTTCTTCCAGGAAACAAAGACATACAGTACATAACAGAGAAGCACAGCGCTGCATTGCATAATTAAGGAAGCGTACATATTTGTGCTAGGACGGTAGTAAGCTAGAGTCATCAGAAAGCTCGCCACTTGTGTTAATCACCACTGCTTTAATGTTTTGCCTCTCTCTTCCTTGCCTGGCACTCCAAGCTTTTTCAAAGATGTTCAGTATCAAATTTGTTCTCACATTTTTAATTTGTATTTAATTACCAGGCTGGATTTGATCTCAATCCTTCTTTTATTTTCTCTGCCATTCCTAACCATCTGCATCACGATGCTTTCACCTGGTTTTAGGATAGGGTTTTCACACAAATCTCCCTTGGTATTTACTGAGGCTAAAAACAGGTACTGTAGTTGCCCGAGGCAGTCTGCTAACCTCCTGCTTCCATGGGTGCATTAGGTTTCACTTTTGCTCACTCTACTGTACTTCTGCCATGAGCTAAACTGTGGAGAATATACAGTAGAAGAGAATATATAAATATCACTATGGCCGCTCTGATAAGGCCAAAGTTTTCACCTTCATTGACACCCATCATTGCTAATGTCTGGGAAGAGAAACTAGGAATTGTGTTTGGGCTTTTTTGAATAAGCTAACACCATAACACCAATTATTCACATCCAGCTAGGACACTGACTGTGACAAACTGACAACCTGTCAGTATTTCTACACGGTCTATACAGAATGAGGGAGAAATCAGGCCATGTACTGTACTGTTTGGATGGCATAGAGGACAGCCTAGTGATTAGACTAACAATCCCAAAATGGAAGAGGTCCAAGGTTCAACACCAGTGTCTTTGCAAAAATGTCTTTGACACTGAACCTACTTGCTGTAAGGCACTCTGGGTAAGTGAGAGCATCAGTAGAATACCTAGAAAAGTAAATGTAGAGCTATGCGTATCATATCTATGCACATTTGCACACCCCATCTGTATATCTGATAATGCAAGAAGTCAGTTTTCTGCATATGCTTTGCATTTGTTAATGTAAGTCAAAAAAGTCCCCCGGCTCCGCCCATATTGGTTTATTCCATATCCTGTTCCTTGGCACTACAATGACCCACTTTCTCTCCTAGGATAAAAAGACGTTTTCTGATCTATGTTCTGTTCTGAATGGATTTCATTCTTCATTGTATTTCCTCTTAGATAACCATTACCTTATATTGTGTAATGTGTAGAGTGTTAGAAAGAGT
Source organism: Gymnoscopelus microlampas (assembly GCF_963454915.1). Taxonomy (NCBI): domain Eukaryota; kingdom Metazoa; phylum Chordata; class Actinopteri; order Myctophiformes; family Myctophidae; genus Gymnoscopelus; species Gymnoscopelus microlampas. The sequence continues at coordinate 37,188,801 of NC_139939.1, forward strand.
TGCTGCAAATGACTGGAGGTAATGGCAAATAATGTCAAATAATGTTGACTGTGGGATTTGCGAGCAGCAGGCAGTCCTCCAGAGCTCAGCAGCTTGACAGCTGCAGAGCACATCAAGTAGAGGGGGGTTGTCTACGCAGGGGCACAGAGCTGCTTACTTTGGGGATATCTTGATGAGACATCAGCACACAGTAGTCCTTCCAAGGAACAAAACACACCATAGGTACACATCCAGTGGAGGGGGACAATCATTGTGGCAAGTGGACAGCTCAACCCTCTCGTGTTGGGAAGGGCAGCAATTACTGTATATTATGTTGGAATATCATTCACTGTCACTGTCATTGGGACCACAACTTTGGTCGCAAACAAGACAAAATACTGGCGCGTTTGCCATAGAATTTGCTGTGCAGCTTCATGCTCTCCAGAGGATGAACCTTGCTATTTTTGGAGACCCAATAGCCTTTCCTCTAACGCCACCATTAACTCATTCAGTGCCATTGACGTGTACACGTCCATTTTTTTCCAACGTTCAGAGTGCCAAAGATGTGTAACATGTCCAAACCGTGTTTTCAGTGTTTTTCCACTAGATGGCGCTGTTCGCTCACACATGAGTGGCCATTTCAAGCTCCTGACACACAGATTCAGGATATCACATGATCCCAAGATTTCCTCCTCCATTCACTTCCTGCTTAGCGTATTTGGGGAAACAGCTGTATCTGGGGCGGCAGTGGCTAAGGGGTGGCCGGTAGAGCGGGGGGTTGCGTAGATTTTTTTTTTCGCAGAAGCGCGGCTACGATCGGGGGCTCGATCATACTGGAGATAAATATTCTATGACTACTTGAAAAATCGCTGGCACGATTGGCAATTATTTATTTATTTACTTGGCACTGAGTAAGCTAAAACTTCCACTTGCAAACAAGATATCTACTGTACATAATATATTGAAATAAAGTTTTAATACTTGACAACAAGGCAGGCATGCTTACAGCGAGGCCTGGAGGCTCGTGAGAGGCCCAGAGCGATCCGTTGGGCGAGCGAGTGGACGCAACAAGCAGCCAATGTTTTTTTTTATCGCCAAATAAATTAATTCATTGATGTAGCGCCTGGTGTCCCCTTGATTGTGAGAGGGCTACCTTGGACAGTTCAAGCCTTCATGAAAGGGTAGCAAGTAATCCGGCAGCAGTGGTATTTGTCTCTTTGATATGGGTCAGAGATGTTATTTGTCAGCGCCTTGCCATTATAATTGTTTTTTTTTCCTGAGTCTCACAGTTCATCTCCTACCTGCAATCTAACACATTAAACACATCTACTGGCATTATATGCCAGGCAATATTACTGCCTTTACAAGAACATCTGGTCTGCAACTTTGTGTCAAATCGGCCACAGGCCACAGCAACTAATCCAGTAATTAGTATGTACATGATAAAAAGTCCAACTGAAGCAGCAGCATGCATGGTAAGATCAAATATTATTAAAAAAAAGAATAGAGTCTGCACACTGGTGAAGTTGCAAAAAGCTCTGCTTGGTATTTTATTGCTCGTCAACTTTTCGGGCTGTTCAGACCATCATCAGGACATACATTTCGGATTTCTGATTTCGGGCTGTTCAGACCTTCATCAGGACATATAATATATGTCATACATATTATGTCCTGATGAGGGTCTGAACAGCCCGAAATGTTGACAAGCTATAAAATACCAAGCAGAGCTTTTTGCAACTTCACCAGTGTGCAGACTCTATAATTTTTTTATGATACTTTGTTTGTCTTGCACCTGGGCCACGGATGTGCGTGCACTACCTTTTTCATAAGATCAAATATTATGTCACATGAAAACATGACATTCTGTCATTGCAAGTAAGCTGTGTGTGTATGACAGAGAGAGAGGGGAGAGAGAGAGAGAGAGAGAGAGAGAGAGAGAGAGAGAGAGAGAGAGACCACAGACACACAACGTGCGAGCATACTGTATAAACAATCTTTGCAGTATAAATAATTTTGTCTCTTCTGATTGTTCCTCAGCCAAGTGACTTAATTTGCAATTTGACTGCTCAAAAACAATGACAACAGTAAACCTTTTACGACTGCTGACTCATTGATATACAGTATGCACACAGACCTTGTTATGACGTCATTTTTTTTATGTCTCTCTACTGGTCCCCCCCATTTAAAACGTGTTACGGCACCCCTGCTCTGCATGCACACTGAAATACACATACACACGCACGTCTTCAATCCTTTTCCAGGCCATGTCCACTACCCCCAAATTCCAACCTCAGGGGCCCAGCTTGAAATTATGGTCACACACACACCTCTGTGACATCATTAATGGGGAGATTTTCTTCTAGCTACGATGCAAGATGTCCCCGGGTCTTAGATCGATAATAAGTAATAAATGCCAGCCAACGTACTGTATATCTTGGCCTGTACGTTTCATTAGTCGCTTGAATGCAGGTACTTTATGCACATTTCCCCTCTTTCTCTGTCCTTGTGGAGCCATGGCAAGTGTCTGCATTTATCATCAGAGGTTCTCATGTTTCTGACCAGACACTTGTGGAATGATTTATATGGATTTAAAGCAGGCCGTCGCCTTTAGGGGTTCTGGCTGCGTTTGAACTGAACACAATGAGTAGTAGTCCGTCGATATGCCTTGAGGGGCCCCACAAAAAGAAGCTGTTGGAGGCATTCAGACTTCATTTAGAATCTGATTATGACGTATCGCTTCCATCAACAGCTATGTATGATCATATTACTACGGTTAGTCAAGAGTCGTTCAAACCGAGCGCTCTTTGCTCTGTGGCCAGACATTTTCTTGTTCCAGAATCCATTTCAACTCATACCTCCTTTTTCACTCACACTCGCACACACACCCCCTCACCTGGCAGGTCGGAGAAGAGCAGGATGCACTCGTTGAAGCCGTTAGCCAACAGGCGGTCTCTGAGCTGCTGCAGGATGGCCACACCGATGCAGAAGGGGAACGATGAGTTCCCCAGGAGAAGAGTATCCCACAGGTGGAAGATCTTGTGGAGCGGAAACACATCTGTATGGAAGGGGGACATTGAACTCTTAAGACCTAATCTAAATCCTGAACATAACCTGTAGAGGTGACGAACCTTAACCCTCAACTATATGCTTAACCTTGAGCCTTAACCTAACCTTAACTGAACCCTAATGCTAATCCTGTCCCTACATAACCCTTGTACAAGTGGCAAAATCAAGAATTCTCCACATGGTTCTTTCCACCCACACACAGAATAAGTGAGTGGATCTCAGCACGGTATTGAGGGGTTGCAGTTAGAGACATTACTTTTGGCTGAGAGAAAAATTACCAGGAGCTGTGGAAATTGCTCCAGGCAATGTCAGACACACATACTGTACACACATACTGTGCACGTACGCACGCACGAACGCACAAACGCACGGATGCATGCACAGGAGTTGAGTTTTTCCAAGTCAGGAGTAGAGGTACGATACTGAGACTATTTCGATGCATGCTTAGCAATATAACAAAGTGACTTAGTAACATTTATTTTACCACTTGTATTATGCATTTAGGTGATACTCTTAATCGTATAGAAACGTATAATGAGTGACGGAGGACGAGTAGACGTGGATGAATGTTGTGCACACTTTAGGCAGAACACATGTAGATGGGAACAATAAATGCTGATGGTGACTGGGGATCTATTCTGACCTTTTGGTAATAGAACAGTCCCTCTGTAACCAACATGGCAACCTGTCAGACTGGCAGCTTCCAACCCAGAGAGGACTTAACAAACACAGTGAACAACAGCTGTAACGCAACACACAGCTGCCTGCTGGAGGACACCAGAAAAGGAGCAGGATCGGGCTTTGGAGGGACGGGGATGCAGCATGTAATTGGGAAAACAAGGACCCAGTAGCACATAATAACGTGCACGATTTGCATGTGCATAATACATTTCCGCAAGGCAGCATTTTTCAAAAATGGGGGAGCTCATTAGGTGTTTGAAGCTGTGCATCGGCTCAGGTAGCCTGGAATGATATTTGAAGTGTGTGCATGTGCGTGTGTGTGTGTGTTTCTGTGCAAATGTATGCATGTATATGCAAAAAGAGGCATGATGGTTGATGGCTGTAGTTGAATTTAGGCTGTAGGGTGGGTGGGGGGGGGGGGGGGGGCTGGATGGCATGTGTGAAAGTGCTTCATGAGTGGGTGGTGCTGCAGACAGAACAGGGACCGTAACACAGGAGGAGTTGTTGGATGAACGCTGAGCAGCTTTGGAGCAGGAGGTCGATTGTATATGGTATGAGCCAAAAGAAAACAACACTGCATTAAATTTACTACCTTCTCCCAGTCGGGATGGTGTGTGAAACTATCATCCACCTGTTAATGTGGTTATGCTTTTGTTGATACGGATGCTAAGCAGAGGATGTGTGTGGGCTGACATGAGAGAATGGAGACATTTTCAGAGAGAGAGAGAGAGAGAGAGAGAGAGAGAGAGAGAGAGAGAGAGAGAGAGAGAGAGAGAGAGATGACCCTATGAGCTTATCTGCTTCAGATTTAGCGAGATTAGCAGTCCAAGCGGCGATCCCCCTTTTCCTCTAGGGAATACGGTGTAAAAGAGTCGCATCTGAGCACCACATGTCGTGCATGCATGCACATGTGTGAGTGGATATGAGGTTAGATCTGTGTACCGATGTGCCAAGTGCGATGAGCTAGCGCGCGCGTGCGTGTGTGTGTGTGTGTGTGTGAGGGGGGGGGGGGGGGGGGGGGGGGGGGTAAGCTACTGCAAGAAAAGACTGGAAATCTCTGGCTTGAGATAAATCAAAAGATGAGACCCTCGCTGATTCGATTGAGCCTTTAAATCAAAACCACTGATTGTCTTTCTGGACTTTGTCCAGACATATGGTCGGGTATACTGGCAATGCTTGCATCAGTGAATATTAATATTGAAAGAGCATTAAAAAGGTTAACTGAATGGAACTTTCAGATATACAACCAGATAAACTTTGGAGGAAGTGAAATATAAACTTGAAAGGGTTGTATGACGGAAGATAAATTAGCCTTTAATGACGTTCTAGGGATCAAAGCACTATTGTCTCGGCCCGATGTTACTACGTTTTGACTGATAACGAGGATAATAAGGATGATCAAGGAACTGAATCCTACAGTCTGCCACTGTGCCCATTCTAAGTCACTTGGTATCAGTTCAGTCCCCAAACGGACAATGGAAATGCAGCTTAAAGGATTTGTTCAGACTCCTGACAGGCATTTGCAGTCATCCTTTCAATTATTTCAGATATTTTTGATGTCAATTAATTTTTAAATGGCCACAAAACAAACAGGCAAAGGTGAAAGTCAGCATTGTGCTGACTGAGTTGTTAAGTCCATTCCTGTCAGGACTAGAATCAATTAGTAGCTGAAATAAAAGGTCAAGACCGTTTTGAAAAGCTCTTAATCCACACAGTAGCCACTGACCTTTACAATCTGCTCTCTCATGAAACTCAAATGTCACAAACTGACTGAACCCATCTGAAACTTGAAGAATAAGCTCACTGCTGTTTGAGTAAATATTTCACTGCAGCACTGTTTCTCCACAAGACCCAATATTATTCCACTCTTATTGGCTTTCAGCAGAACAACCCGAAATGTTGTTTTCTACCATTATTCGCCTACTACGCCCCCTCAGTGTCCCTAACCAGTTCGACCTCTGCTCCAGGTTCTTGGGCTTCTTCCAAACAAAAGTGGACTCCATCCACCTGCAGCTCCAGGCACCTGCCTACCCCACAATCCCCCGATTCTCAAGAAGCCTGGTTAAGACTCTGAGGATCCGAGCAACTACCGGCCGATATTCAACCTCCCTTTCCCCAGCAAAATCTTGGAAAGAGTAGTTGGCGGCCAAATTCAACAACACATGTCCAACCATGAGCTTTATGAACCACTCAAATGTGCCTACAGAACTCACCACAGCACAGAGACCGCCCCATTAAAAATCCTCCTCCTCCATAAACGTACTATTTCACGGCACCTGCCTGCAGTCTACAGACTTGGATCTCCTCTCTATCCCACAAACTAGCAAGCGAACCTTTGGGGTCAGAGCCTTCAGTGTGGTAGCCCCCACCCCGTGGAACTCTCTCCCAATGGAGATTCACCATGCTCAGACTCTGGACTCTTTTAAGGCTGCCTTGAAAAGACACCTTCTCTCAGGCATATGGCAAGTTTTTGTTTGTTGTTTGTTGTTTTTTTTATGTAAAGAGTTCTTGGGGTTCATGAAAGGCACTACATAAATTCAAGTTATTATTATTAATTGTTCAGAGAATACAGCAGTTATTTTTACAGCAATTAGAATAGTGTGGCAGGTTTGAATTATTTGAGTTTGGAGCTACAAATACTGACCCTATTCATATCTACAATAAAGCATTTCAGTTATAGGCTGTAATGGCTGGATGGATAAAGGAGAAAGGACTTACAATGGCCACAAACTACTTACGTGTAAACATGGTCAGGAACCAGGGAATGGCGTAGAGCTGTGTGAGGAACATAAATAAATAAATTAAATAAGTGCACGTTAATAATAATTAATTTATTAAATGGCCCAAAATAAAATAAAAATGTCACGTCTCTTCCAAATCATTTGTGGTGCTTCTATACAGAATCCCTTCGTGTTACTCATACTGACAGTGCATTTGTGTTTTACTTGTGTATTATTCTCCAACAGTGATATAGCCTTAAGGCAAAAACATACAGTACACAAGAACGCAAACACAGAAGCTTCAAGCTATGTGATATCGATTTCACACGTTGCATTCAGGAATGTATCACCTGAATATTGTAACACAAGACAAGCATGCAGCAAGGTTTGTGATCTATTCTGCTCCATCTTTCATAAAATAGCAGGCTATAGTTTGAAAAGTAATGCCATATGGTTATATTATAAAAGTGCATGTTTAGTCTGTTCACCAGGGATGTGTGCCGACTGGGCCAGGCGTCTTTGTTTGCATACTTGCATGGAGTATGTTTCAGGCTTTATATTGATATGTAATACAGTATGACATTCAAATTCAACATTGCAGTACAGTATGTTCCCATCAATTGTCAAAGTCAGATGTCAAAAATGACGGAACCCTCTCTCACTTTGATGCCTGCGAGTATCAACGACCTCTAAAAGAAAGGGAAACGGCAATGAACAAACTGCTGAGTTGCGGTCTTGGCCAGTGTGGAAAAGCCAACAGCAAAATCTCATTACACCAATCTCTCCATCCCTCCTTCACTCCTCTCTCTAGCCGCTACTCTTTCACTCTCTCCATTACTTGCTCCCCAAAGGGAGGAAATGCATGAGATTTAAATTAAGGAATGCATGCATAATGTACAGTATACTGAAACACACACACACACACACACACACACACACACACACACACACACACACACACACACACACACACACACACACACACACACACACACACACACACACACACACACACACACACACACACACACACACACACACACACACACACACACACACACACTCTAATTACTTGACAATGAGGGACAGCAATGGGAGATGAAGGAGCAGGAAAAGGATGAGGGGGGGTCAAGTTCATTTTGGCCAGCTAAGTGGTAAATGATATGGGTGGAGGTAAAGTGATGTGTGCTCCTGCAGTATGTCCAGGTACAGCATGTGGTGTGTGTGTGTGTGTGTGTGTGTGTGTGTGTGTGTGTGTGTGTGTGTGTGTGTGTGTGTGTGTGTGTGTGTGTGTGTGTGTGTGTGTGTTCCTGCGGGTGGAGTAGGGAAATAAGCTGAGAGAGAGAGAGACCATGCTACAACATCTCAGAGCTCAATTTGAAGAACAGCTCTGCAGCAGTAGGGGGCTGTGAGTCAGTCCAGCCACATTGGATTAGCCCAGGTATAAATGGCAGAGCCAGGAGAGAAGAGGAGGTGCTGAGAGGAGATGGTGGCAGTGTAATATACAGTATGTGTGTGTGTGGGCACACTACATTCCCAGCCTTCCTCTTTTCATAAAGTCGTGTCCTTGTGCACAGCAACATACTACTAATGTGTCAATTACCGATATTACTGGGTGAGAGGGGTTCATCAGTATATAGTGTATATTCCTCCTCATCTCCGCAACCCCAATTTTCAGGCTTTTGCTAGGCCTACTATAACACTGTGACCTCTGCACCAGCTCCACAAACTCCTGTGTTGTTGCTTTTCCTGTGCAGCGCAGCACGGGACACGGCAAGACACTGTTGTTTTCCTGCGTAGTGCTGGACAGTTGTAGAGGTTTTAATTCTGTACACCGTTGCTCTGTATTGTTGATGCTTCTTGTTTTTCTTTTTGCCTTGTATTGCTGTACACAACAGTACTTTTTATTTTCCTTATTCTTTGTCTGTATCCATCCTTGGTAAAAGTCCAAAAAGGACCAAATCAAATATCTCAATATTTTTTTATTAAATGCCTCGATCTCGATATTGTGACGATAATATTCCAGGCTCAGGATTTAGGATTTTTAATAATAATTAAAATATATATATATTTACACAAAGTTCAATGCCTGGTGGAAGGATGTTGCAAAATCAGAGTCTGGCTGTTAGGGGTATTGATCTTGTGACTTTCTATGTACAGGGCAGTCTTAATGCCTTACATAGAACAGTATAATTGGCTAATCATTGTGGATTGTATATCCAGTACAAGAGGCCTGTTAAACAAATCTAGAGCTGTATCATCTAGGTTTCAGAATGCACTGTACAGTATGAGCTGGGAAAATTCCAATCCATTCTTAATGAAGCTTGCTTGTTGCCAGACTTTGTCTGTTTTGCGCCAACAGATTTAACGCTTTGGCTAAAACTTGTGTGACAGTCTAATAAGTACAAAGCAAAATCATAGAGGATTTCTTGTTGGTTTGTAAAGACACATTCCTGGATTATAATTAAATACTGGGGGTGCAGCAACAGAGCTTGTTCCCATTAGGCCTGTCACAATTATTACATAATAGTCTAATCGCAATTATTTGAGATAATCGCAATTATTTTTGCATAATCGTTTCCATGTTGAACATTTTTCACACAAGCTTACAGATACACAAAATCTACAAGCTTACAACGTGTCACTTTGTGACGTGCTGTAAGCTTGTAGATCAGCTATTTCTGCTATTTTTACTATAACATGATTAAATGTCAATAATTTCTTTTTATACATTTAAGTTATTTGTCATATCTGCCCTGTGCAATTTTTGAATACGAAGCATAAAAGGCAAACAGAAATTATTTGTATTCATGTGCTCCAATGTTCAATGCCAAACACACAATTAAATCGTTAATCGCAATCATTTGAGTGACAATTAATCGTCAACTTAAATTTGTAATCGTGACAGCCCTAGTTCCAACAGTATCATGGTGTAACAGGGAAGACAGGGATGGAGTGTTTCCCTTTGAAACACAACTTTACACCAGTGATATAAGTTTGATATCACAAGTGTGTCTTCTTGCTCATCTCCTTCTGTCACTGAGACATAAGGAGAGCCGAGAGGGGGGAGGGCGATTCCCAGTCTCCCTCAGATAAGGTACAGATGGAAGTCCCTGGTGTGACTCAATCGCAGGCCAGCAGGAGCACGGATGGCCATGGAAATGAGCAGCCACGCCCGCTGCTGTGCCATCAGTGGGCACACACACACACACAAATGCTTCTTCCGAGAAGTGTCAGTAAAAAACTGATAAAAGACTCACCACAAGACATCTGTTTGAGCAAATGCTTTGGCTGATTAAAATCTCAGCGCAGAATAGATAGGCCTAAACAGCTTAACTACACCCACAGGTAATATTTATGCAAGTAGAACATCTGACAGGAACACCTAAGGGTCTCTCACTCCTCTTTGTTCCTCCACAGTTTCAAAGCACGAAAGACAAGAAACAATTGCCTGTATTGCTTTGAGAGGTTAGTGAGGGACTTCATTTGTTCGTTGGACCATGGCAATTTGCATATCGCCCAGAATATGTCTACTGACGATTTCACATTACGCCTTCTCACCTGGAAGGGAGTAACTGTTGTGTGTGTGTGTGTGTGTGTGTGTGTGTGTGAATGCCGTTCGAGTAAAAGCTTTGACATTCACCAGATTAGTTCCAGCCAAGCTTGACACCAAGCTCAAGGATCTGGGTCTGCACTCTACAAGCTCACAACGCGTCGGACTACGACACGTTGTGAGCGTGTAGCTTGGTTATTTTTGGGGCGCGACACCGGTGCACTACTATAAATCAGTATAAATTAGTATAAATCACCCATTCAATCCGGGAACGCATCTCTGTCATTTTAGATGTCTTTGGCTATTCAAAAATAGCAGATATAGAAGCTCATTATGAACTTGTAGGTCTGCTATTTTTTTAAATCTTGAAAATATGTGCTAATATATATTTTTTTAAGCGAACATTTGTAAAATATTTTGTTCCAGGGACCTCTAGAAGCAAAGATTTGAGTATTTTTTTTTATATATATATGTATTCAAAGATTTGCACAAAATCTGTGCAAATCTTTGAATACATATATTTAATGTTCAAGATTTTTCAAAAATAGCAGATCTACAAGCTCGTACCGTGGCACTCGGTGCCGCGCTATGAGTTCTTTATTTCTGCCTCAGCATCAGCTTTCTTCAAGCAGTCAGTGTCAAAATGCTAAGGAGAGCGGATTGCCCACAAGCAACTTTTTTCATGCCCTGTGGAAACTGACCCCTGAGTCTGATCTGCTGAGGACACACACATTCATCAGCACTCTAACACAAGCCCTGGAGAGACGGAGCACAGTTTAACCTTGGCTTCACATCTGATCAGAGGCCGAGAGGAGGAGGAGGAGGACCCTGGGAGGGAAAAGAGGGATGGAGGAAAGAGTGAAAGTGAAAGACAGAAAGGAGAGAGGGAGATGATGAGAGACATCCAGAAAGAACGGAAATGATTTAACCACATTAACCCTGACATCCCTGTTTTGAGCACGGAGTCACTATAGATGGACATTTTCAAAATAATTCAAAAACACCAAAAATAGAATATCTACAAGCTCACAGCGCATCACATAGCGGCTATTCTCACCACGTGACACATAGGGCAAAAAGAAAAAAGAGAGACAAAGAGATGGAGACAGACAGAGAAATGGAACAGTGTGAGAGGTTAAAGGAAGGTGGGTAGAGGACGATCATTAGGCGCGGCTGGCAGAAATTGCATACTGTATAAATTACGGCCAGTGGGCCACGGGGAGGATTTGGCCCATGCTCAAAAACCCTGGAGAGAAGGAAGGGGAGGGGGGGGGGGGGGGGGGGGGGAGTTCAATGACAAGAACTATACATGGTGAGCTGTGGATGGTAATTCCTTTCTGTAGCCCTCTGGCTGGCATCATGCCAGGAAGCAGACTTATCTGCCCCAGTAGCCCTCACTCTCTCTAGCAATGGGTAAACTAACAGGAGAAGAAAAATGTTGTTATCGTAATATGTCCTCTACTGCTGTGTCTTGTTTCTTGTCAGTTTGTCAGGGAGCACAGTGTTGCTGGCAGGTAAGGGTTTTCTTTATTTTAAAAAGGGAGAGTGGGCAATCCATTTCCCTTCCTTTTTTTTCTGGGAGAGACAGTAACACAGAGTTGGAGGATGAGGGGCTAAAGTAGGTTCACCTGGACAACCTGCTTACAGAGCATCTCCCCATAAATCTTCAACAATGTTTAAACTCGCAGGAGGAGAGGAACGTGACCTTAACGTGCCCTCCACTGCTGTTTCTTGTTTAACCGTCTTGTGTGTGATGGGTTAATGATACTGATGTTTTTTTTTTGTTCACCATCCAGTGCAGTGAATGAATGATGACAAGAGAAGATAAATATAATTTTGAGACACTGGATGACATGCCGTACAGGTTATGAGGTAGATTCACACCCATGAGTGGGTTTGCGTTTATGAGGAAGGCATCAGGAGGATCATCTCGTATCCATCACTACAGCATCTTACCCGCTCTCTCCCTACAACAACAGGTAAACTAGGAGAAGGAGCTATCCCAACATATACGCTGCCTGCTGCAGCATCTTGCCGCTTGTCAGTTTGTTGGGGGAGCCAGATGCTGCCGGTGAGGTACTTACGTCTGGGATGAAGCCAATCTCATTGAGGTGGTTGCTCAGCTCCGGATCGTGAAAGGTGATCATCTGGGAGAAAACGGTGAGGTACTCTGAAAAGTAAAGAGTTTTTTTAAACGATGAACAGAGAACTGGAGAAAACCTGGATTAAAACAGTGTTTTATAAAGGTTATGCTTTTGGGCAGCCTGAAACAAGTGGAAAAGAAAATGGTTAAAAACAAAGCAGCATATGAAATGCAAACTGCAGATGAAATACACACCCAGCTTATACATTTATCCTACACATATTTATTGTATAGAAGAGTCTCGTCATTTATAACCTGACAAACACTTGAATTTAGTAGTGAAGCATGATAAAATAAAGGATACATGACAGATAACCTTTTTGTGGTATACAGCAAGCATATAGTATATACAATTATATAGTCCTCAAAATGATAGATAATATGTTAAATTGATCATATGCTACACACCCATAAATCCAAAATGATACGCAGATGGGAATTAAAATACTGAGCTTAACAATTGCGAAAAACCTTCTCTCGCTCTACTTTCTGAATTCCAACAAAAGTCAGCAAAATCATTCTTGACCAGACAGCTAAACATTAGCCAGCTCTCCATGGCATCTAGCAGGAGAGGATAATAACCAAATTCCCCACAGAGTTCAAGAGGTGGATTGTGTCTCAGTTTATCAGTAAAGTCCAAATGGACTCTGACATTTCTCCGCAGGAATCTTTGCCATTTCATTTGTTTCCGTCTCCTTTAAATGGCCTGCCTCTTGGCTGCAATCTTCATTAAGAGAGAATATTTAAATGAGCTCTCAAAGCCCAAGAAATGATGTGAAGCCCAAATGTAATCATCATTGAGCTGTCAGGGCTGCCTGGTGGCACCGCTTGAATTTGATTCCCATCTTGTCTTGCGTGTCTCTCCTCTCCCTGCCCTTGGATTACTGTCTCTCTACATAGAAATATAGTATAAAATGCCAAAAATAGATCTAAACAAAAAAAATAAACAATGAGCTGTCAGCCAGCAAAATTACTGGCTGTGTTCATTTGTTTTTGAATGCTCACCACGTTTACTGTTATTAAACTAAATTAAACTTTGAGTGGCAAGTACAGTACATCAGTTATCAAGGCAAACATAGTACCCTCTACTTTTAATGGGTTATGTGAAAAGGCTGTGGTTTAGGTTTAATTAGTGTGGTTGCCTCTAGGCAGCCTGATAAGGAATTTATTTTTTATTTATTTAAGCAATCACTGATTTGTTTAAAAAATGCCTGCGGTCAGTCAATTTTGATACTGTTGTGTAGGAGAAAGGCTATGGGGGATGGCATTTCCAACAAAGAGAACGTATCATCCAGTTGTTGCTCTTGATATAGTCATCATGACTTTTTGTAATGATTGAGCAGAAGATATGTAAGGGATAATGACCAGCAGCAGGTCATACATGTCACGGTCCTGCATCATCCTGTCAGTGTTTATTTAGCAATAATGACAGGATCGCTGTTCATTATCCTGCTTATTATACAGCTACTTCATAAAGAAATCAATAACAACATATTTTATTGATTTAAAAACAATTTCATTGCTTCTTCTAAACATAAACAAACTAAATTGAATGGACTTAATTTTGCAGTGTTATTCAAAGTAGTGGACTGCTAGTCAGATATAACAGACCATGAAATGCCATAATTGACCAATCAGGATTGAGTATTCAACAAAGCTGTGTAATAACACTATATAACATTTCAGAATCAATGGGTCTGTCTACTCATAACACAATAGCTGCCAGCTTGTGGCAAACATGAGAGGAGGTTCTAACTGACATGGACAATTTTACATCCCAATTCCCAGTTCTGGTGACAATAATGCAAATGAAGAGGTTACCCATCGCAGTTCATTGACTGTGCACTGTCAGAGAAATCGATAGTTTTTTAACCACATGAACCCTAGCATCCCTATTCTGGGCATGGCATAACAGGCAAACATTCAGTAAAAATAGGTTCACGTTCAGCAAAAATAGCAAATCTACAAGCTCACAATGTGTCACAACGCAACACGTTGTGAGCTTGTATATCGGCTATTTGCGGTGATGAGATTTGGTGTAGAGGGAAAAAAGGAGTGGACCAAGTATACAAGCCTGGGGAACCCCTGTCAACGAAATATTTAGGGCTTAATCACTTGAACCTCAGCATCCCTATTCTGGGCATGTCATTGTCATAATAAGGGAACATTCTGGGGGAAAAAGGAGAATGCCATCTCTAGACCCCTGGCGGACCCTGGTGAACAAATTATATAATGAATAAGTGCTCACCAACAAACTTTGCCGCAGTGACCTCCGCTGTTGTTGGCCGAGGGTCAGCTTGGTCTATTTTAGGCCTTACTGATGATTACCACTTACTGATTACCACAACAGCTGTATGGTTCACTTTTCACCACAAAATTTAGTTGACATAGTTTTTTAAACAATCTTACGGGCCTCCACGGTGATGGACATATACTGTACCCCTGCGCCATCCAATAAATCCCTATAAATAAATAAATCGATATATATATATGTGTGTCAATACAATCAGGTAGCTCTCGTGCACATCCTGGTGGAGGTGCTTGTAGGCAAGATAATGTACATAAGGCACTGCTTCTCTCAGGAAGGGACCGCACACTCCAATGACAATGGACAGGACTCACTTAATGCTTATTTTTTTTAATTTTCTGCACGACACGTTTCGCCGTGATGGCTTTGTCAGGTGCCAGGAAGCTATATGCGTCAGGTGCTATATGCACCCGACGAAGCCAACATGGCGAAACGCGTTGTGCAGAAAAAAAGAAAAGAAGTGCGGTCCCTTCCTGAGAGAAGCAGTGGGAGGTTTTCTGTCCTATTATGTATGTGTGTGTGTGTGTGTGTGTGTGTGTGTGTGTGTGTGTGTGTGTGTGTGTGTGTGTGTGTGTGTGTGTGTGTGTGTGTGTGTGTGTGTGTGTGTGTAGACAATGTTTGGTCAGTCTAGTGAAGCTCACCTTGAATAACATGAGAGTTGTCCTTTAGGAAGAAGTTGTACAAATACTTGGGGATGAACGCAGACATGCAGGCGTACGCCAGTGCTGTTGAGAAGATGAAGCAAGACGGGGAACGATTGAAAAAAGAAAGAAAGGAACAAAAGACTGTTATTAGTTTTACTTCTGTCATACAGCAACTGATATCTAGAAATGTTATTTCAGAATGTATTCATTAGGATTCGAATGCTTACGTTCATTGTTGAAATTCAAGTAAAGGAACGGGGCACAAAGTGAATCCAAACCTGAAATGCATTTGACATAATGTATTTAACAACATACATTCATCACATAGTCAAACATCATAAGAACACAAAAATCCAGGAGATCAAACAATATGACATGACTGCCATCTAGTGGCTGGCCAATCACAGCACAAGCAGCTAGATAGAGAGACAAGTTCAGTAAAGGAGAGAAAAGTGAGAAATAAACCAAGAAAAGGATAAATAAATGTAGACAGAGAGACAGCAAGATTGACAGAGACACACAGGTCAACTGATCCTGCTAATAGGAAAACGCAGATACACAAACAGAAAGACAGATGGACAGAAAGACAGACGTACAGGTCAACTAACCCTGTCAGTAGACCAGGGAGAAAGACAGATAGACTAACAGAGAGGAAGATGGATAGATAAACAGACAGACAGACATACAGATAAACACACAGATCAACATACCCTGCCAGTAGACCAGGTCAGGGTGTGAGACCACCCAGGCTTTGAGGACACGTCTGAACTTGCGATGACCCTGAGGAGATGACAGTAACTCATCGTACTGATGGCACCGCGGAATGTCCACCTCGATCTGAAAACACGCATTAGGTATTACAGCAACTGCATGCTACATTTGCTACCCTGTATTGCAGAGTTATAATCGAATGAATGATTCACAACGTTTACTCCAGAACTCCAGAGTGCCTTGGAGTTTTCGTCTCTCTCACGTACCTGTCTATCAGTGGGGATGGGAGTGTCCTTATCAATGCTGTCATATTTGGCTTGAATATCCCCCTACAACAAAGACCATGACACTCTTTACACCACATGCCTACAACAAAGACCATGACACTCTTTCAACCACATGCCTACAGCAAAAACCATGACACTCTTTCATCCACGGCCATACTGTAGCTGAATTGGTGGAGAGGCCGCCTGGGAAACAGAAGGTCGACGAATGTGACAACATGTCTATGATAATTTACTCCTAATTACCCCCCCCCCCCCCCCCCGCCCCCCGAAAGCTGAAACTGAAATTCCCCTGTGGGATTAATGAGGTCTACATCATTATCAGTTATTATTATTATACACATGCCTACAACAAAAAACATGCGTAGTTAGGCAACTGTAAATCAGATTTTTTTTAATCAAATTGTTCCCACCTCAATGGCAAGCAATGTAGCCCACGTCAGTCCACGTACAAGAGGTGGGATATCCACCCGGGCCTCTTTCCACACTAAGTTCTTCCTGAAAGGGTAGGCCTGAAGAAAAAACACAGATATGCATGTTTAAAATAAAAAGATTCAATTCTGAAACAAAGGAACAGTGACTTTTACATCTTGACCGTTAATTTAACGGTTTAGAGTGCACAAATGAAACATAATGGGCCGATAAAGATACATTTGGTTACAGTTGTAAACTCAAAGTAACAAATGGATAAATCAACACTGAAAAGGTCACTGTGTATGTACCTCCTTTCAGTTCAAATATACTGAAGGGGCAAAGTCGATAAAAACGATCACAACATGTGCACACCTGCGCACGTGTGCTGCCTGTGCTACAGTACATGTGCGCGTGCACAGATGATTTGTAGTGGAACACGGACCTTGAGGAGCCTGTCAAACAGGATGATGCGGAGAAGCTGGTACTCGGTGTCCCTCTCTCTGATGATGAGTGGGAGAGTGACGGAGGACGACAGCTCGTTGCTGCTGTTGGACTGAGGCAGATTGGACTGTCTGAGAGGAAGAGGAGCAAAGAGAACATGAGTCTGTCTAGCTGTCAAGCCAAATCGTCAGTAGGGAGGGGGGGTGTACAGAGGAGGTGAGTGGACGACAAGGGGAGTGAGCGATAGGTGACATTGCAAAATTTGAATTAAATTCAAACTTTATTCCAGACACACAGGGGGTCCATAGAGTACATACAAATGATCAACATCATAAAACAAATTAAACAATAAATAAATAGAATATATAAAATCATAAATAGAGGCTGACTCTCCAGTGTTTACGCAGCCTGGACGTGTACCGGAGACAGCTCTTCCCAGGATTGACTATATCCTCAATAATACTGTTCCAGGACTCATCCAGGCGAGCCATGAATCCATACATACTGTAGAGTGCCTTAACTCATTTACTGCCTGAATTATTTCTGGCCGCGTTTACCCACTGCCAAGATTTTTCATTGAAAAAAAAAAGTACTCAGGAGCCGAGATACAGAATTTTTAAGTTTTAAGTTAACAAGGAAGTGGATGGGAGTCTAGATCTTCGAAAAATCATATCTCCTTGGTCTTTGGGTCAATTTGTTCTTTTTTAAATGTTTTTTTAAAAGTCGTTTTAGTCGTTCTAGGCAGGCATGGCTTATGGGACAAAAGTCGTTTTAGTCGTTCTAGGCAGTGAATGAGTTAATAGAGCCTCACATGTGTGGATTCCACACGTTACAAACAAGTGACTGGCACTATAGAGACACACGGCCGGAAACGGAAGGCCTACAAATTCACGCCCACTTTTGAGATAGCGCCGCTACTCGGGGTCCGTTAGAACGATGAACAGCAGCTTTCAATGCATTCCCTATGAGAGGATATGAGAGTTAGCCTACTTTTAAAATATTCCTACATTAACTGGAGACGATATTGATTTAAATAAA